>NW_007578125.1:0-166427 GCF_000690725.1 Stegastes partitus | reverse complement strand
CTGGAGATTTTACAGTGTTTTAGTGACCTCTGCAGGTTGAACTCTTTCTCACTACCCTGTAAGTAAATGATGCCATGTGGAATGTTCTTATTTAGTGACCTGTGACAGACATCATCATTTTGTTAAAGTGGTAACTGAAGACACGCAATTTTAAATTTCAAAGAGTCCCTCAATCCCATACTACACATATTTAGCTGGGAGGATAAACATCTGGCGGAACCCTTGTTAGCTGTATAAAAAGACATAAAACCTGTTTTTTTTCTCACTGTCTGACATTAAATTAGACTAAACTTTTCCTGTTTTAGGTCAGTTAGGATTACCAAAACAATTTCTATTTGCTAAATGCCAGAATAATGAAAGAGAGAATTTTTTACTACTTTCTTCAAAGTCAGAAGTTTACACACATTAGGATTACTATGCCATCAAACTATTTGGGAAATAATTTTGGAAATCCCAGATGATGATGATGATGATGTCATGGCTTTGGAAGCTTTTGATAGGTTAATTGACAACATTCAAGTTAATTGGAGGCACACCTGTGGATGTATTTCAAGGCACACCTCAAACACACTGCTTCCTTTTGTGACAACATGGGAAAATCTAAAGAAATCAGCCAAGAGATCAGGAAAAGAACCGCAGACCTTCACAAGTCTGGTTCATCCTTGGGTACGATTTCCAGATGCCTGAAGTTTCCATGTTCATCTGCTCAAACAATTATAAACAAGTACAAACACCATGGGAATGTCCAGCCATCATACCGCTCAGGAAGGAGATGGGTTCTGTGTCCCAGAGATGAAGTGTTTTGGTGTGAAATGTGTGAATACAGAACAACAACAAAAGACCTTGTGAAGATGCTGCTGAAGCTGGTCAGTGTGTCATTATCCACAATGAAACAAGTCCTGTACCGACATGGGCTGAAAGGCTCTGAGAGGAAGAAGACATTACTCCAAAAGAAACAAAAAAAGCCAGATTACAGTTTGAAAATGCACACAGGGACAAAGCCCTTATTTTCTGGAGACATGTCCTGTGGTCTGATGAAACTTAAACTGAACTGTTTGGCCATAATGACCATCATTATATTTGGAGGAAAAAGGGGGAAGCTGGCAAGCCTGAGAAGACCATCCCAGCTGTGAAGTACGGGGGTGGCAGCATCATGTTGTGGGGGTGTTTTGCTGCAGGAGGGACTGGTGCACTTTACAAAATTGATGGTGTCATGAGGAAAGAACATTATGTGGAAATATTGAAGCAATATCTCAGGACATCAGCCTGGAAGTTATAGCTTGGGTGTAAATGGGTCTTCAAATGGACAATGACCCTAAACATACCACCAAATTAGTTAAAAAAGTGACTTAAGGACAACAAAGTCAGTGTTTTGGAGCAGCCATCACAAAGCCTTGATCTCAATCCTGTAGAAAATTTGTGAGCAGAGCTGAAAAGGCATGTGGAGCAAGACGGCCAACAAACCTGACTCAGTTCCACCAGTTCTGTCAGGAGGAATGGGCCAGAATTCATCAAACTATTGTGAGAAGCTTGTGGAAGGAAACCCAAAATGTTTGACCCGAGTCATAAAGTTTAAAGGCAATGCTACCAAATACTAAAGAAATGTATGTAGACTTCTGACTTTGAAGAAAGTAACAAAAAATTCTGTCATTATTCTGGTGTTTAGCAAATAGAAACAATTTTGGTAATGCTAACTGACCTAAAACAGGAAAAGTTTAGTCTCAGAGAGAGAGAGAGAGAAGTCATATGTCTTTTTATACAGTAAATGTCAACGTCTGGTTTTAACTGTAGATAAATGATCAGTTTAACAGAAAAAAATGGAAGGTTTCATTATGTGGATATTTACTTTAGGAACCATCTTTACACATATATGACATACAAGGACTTCTGTCAAAGTAGTAAATAGTTCCATCAGATTTAAGGCCAAATAAACCACTTACATACAACCTTGCTGAAGCACATTTTTAACCTAAAGGACTTTCACAAAATTCAGTAAACATTTGTGACGCTGCCAGTTACTTTGCGTTTGCGTAGACACAACTACCGCAAAAATATTCAGCCGGACTATATGGACATTATATACACATTGCTGTCTTTGAATCAATGCTTCCAGTCTGCAAAAATGTAACTTGCCTTATTTATCCATCATTTCCCAGCTGTTTTAGTGGTACATGCATTTCAAAAGATTAAACTGCATCATAAACATTAAAGTCACATTGTCATACATGGTATATATCTGCAATTTACAGGAGTGTTTATACATTTTTAAAGGACAAAATGTTGTCATTTACAGTTACAGCTGCAGGTAGAGTTATTGTTGGTTAGCGTGGCAATGTGAACAATCAAGTAAACAACTTTCTAGTAAGTGACAGTACAGGAAAATACTCAACTAGTATAACAGCAAGGAGGTGTGAGAGATTAGGCTGCAAAGCAAGAGGACTCCCAGATGGATTATTTTACCTCAAAAAATGACACACAACAAAAATTACAAAAGCAAGCACTAAGTTCTGGACCCATACATACAGGTACAATGAACAAAACTGAGACTATTGTGATGAAATGACTTTACAGCACTGATCAACCAAAACGCCTAACTAATCTGACAAACTAAGAACAAAGGGGACAAGTTCTCTGCCTCACCTACAAACAAGGAAACAAGGGGTGTCACTCCTATTTCAGACCATAATTGTACATAACTGTATAAAGTCATCCACAAAAACCCAAATGTTTGAAGCCATTAAAGACAGGAGATGAAAGCTTGCAGGTGGCTGCTCGAGTACAATGCAGCCGTGTACACAGCACAGCTGGCAGAAGCAGCCAAATGTGGCTTTAAACTGTGGCTCCATAAACCTTACTCACCCAACCTGCACCGTCTGACTTCTGTTTCCAAAACTGAAATGTCTATTTGCGTTACTGTCATTCTCAGAGTGCTTAAACATGACCTGATCAAGAACATAAAAATTATATATAAAATATAAGACAAGAACAATCTTTCTCCTGTGACGTTTTCTGGGAAGGCCTGAACATTTTTGAAGTACCCTCATATATATCGGATCGGACCAAATGAACACAATAGGGGGAACACACACACACACAAACACACACACACACACACACACACAAAAACTGAAACTAATTACCAGGAATCCCAAAACAGCACATATGGGTTACTTAATTCAAATAGCAATATTAAACAAATTTAAAATATGTCTTAATACCCAACACAGGTAAAATGAATCAAGTGATATTTAAATCAAACAATCCCTCTCCCCCCCTTCATGTGGCTGGCATTTGGTATAGTCTGATAGGCAGCTCTGGGATAAAAGCCTGCTGCTTCTTAGCTGCTACCTTTTGCCCAAATCCAGCCAGATGAGACCAGCGGCACATGCCTGGACACTGCAGCACTGGTAAAGCAAGAATTAGTACAACTGGGTTTAAAATGAAAATGTATATGTGTCATTTAAGTCCGTTGTGTACCTGCAGTACGGGTGTCCAAAGTGATTCAGCTCAAGAAAACTAAACAGGTGCATGAGGTTACCGACTCTTGTGTGGCTGCAGTGGCGGCCTTCATGAGGAGTGTTTGAGGTGTGTGGTCCTGCTCCTGAGCTTCAGCCTCAAAGAAAACAAGAAAAGTATGTCCAAATAATTTGTGATGAAATTTACAAATGGTATTCCAGGTTCTTTTTTCTACATTTTCTCTTTTACTAGAAGCAAGTCAAAGCTTCTGCTTGATGGATTTGAACCAATACTTGTGTAGACATTTGTGCTTCCTTGGTTATTTACACCCATGGCTTTGGTTATTCTCTAGATTTTCTTTGACAACCAGAAGCAAGGCAATGTTTTCAGTTTTAAATTAAAATATTTCAGCAACTGCACTGTAGAACAAACACAACACTCAAAAGACCAGGAATAGTCTGGCAGCTGGAGGGCCAACTTTTTATATATTTTTTATTTAAACACATTTTGTAGCCCAAATTTTACATTAGATTCCACATATTTTGGGGGCTTTTTAATGTTTAAAGAAAGATATTAACGTGAATAGAAATAATAAAATTACCAATAAACATATGGATGCATAAACTGTATTTTTAAGTTTAGTTTTTTAAGTTAGTTTACTTATGTTGTACACTCACTAAAAACTAACATTTATGTTCTTCTGTAATTATGCAAGATATCCTTTATTTAACAAACGAATGTATGTCAATTTATAGAACCAATACTTCTTTTTCTGTTAAAAGTCAACAATTGTATGTAGTTTTACAAATATATTCGTAATGTTAAACTTGAATTAAACAGTTTCATTTTTAAATTAAAAAAAAAAGAAATAGCATGTGAAATGAAATGAAATTTGTAAATGTCTGTTCTTTTCACAATTACAGGTTTTCAGTGTTATTTAGAGTTAGACGTGTCAATTCATTTTATTTTTATGATTTTATTCATATTTCTATGTATTTTCAAAACTACTGGGGAAAAAGATCTATCAAAACCAGAAAAAACATCTGTAAACTTAAGGGTTTTCCCCCCCTTTTTTAAAAAAAAAACACAAAAAAACGGTGTCCCTAGTGGCTTGCTGTTAACTTAAGACATTCCCATCAGCCTTAATTGTGTTTTGTGCTAATTAACTAACGCTTCTGATACCAGCATGCACAGTGAACACAGTCAACATTATACCACCTAAAAGTCAGCATCCTATAATTACCACTACAAGAATGCTGATGTTGGCGTTGAACTCCAGTCCATCCCAACAAATAGAAGGGCTGCAGACTCTTGCTCGTGCTAATCAATGGTGTATTACTATTGTTATTACTGCTATTATCTTTACTGAATGGAAGCGTGAATGGAATAGTTGAAAAATTCTCATGTACATACAAACTTGTGAAGACTTACCAAAAGCACCACCAACAACAAATACAAAGGTTTGATTTTAGAATCGCACCTGATTGGACTCACAACAGTTGTAATGTTTAGAGTCGCCCACTTGATGGCAGCATTGTGACTTAAGAAACAGTCAGAGCTTCAACATTGGTATGAAAAATAGAATCTTAAAGACATACTGAGAAATATGTACAGATTACTGTGTTAAACTGTGTTCATTATTCCGTGCAAGCCTTTGAATTAGATTAAATACATGAATTGGTATAAATATGAATCTCTTGAAGTGTTATTATGTCTGTATGTCTGAGTCTTAATCATCTGCCTCTAAATCTGTTCGATCTATTTGTGTAGTTCTCTAGCAGTAGTTTTCTTTTTATTTGTTTGGTGACTATAACTCCTTACTTTTTCTGAATATTCAACATTCACTTGCTTTGGGTTTGACTGTTTTTAGAGACAATATCGTCTTACTGATTTGTGTCACTTCCATTCCCTTTAACCTTGGAAAACAAAAAAAAAGCACAAAGGGGAAACGAGTACAAAGAAATGTAGTGTCTTATTGCCCTGGTTAAAAACACTGTCACAACTTCTGTTCAGACATAATTGCTATACCCATAAAGAAAGTTTCCAGACTGTTTTTAATCCTCGAGGAGCGCTCATTTAGTTATTTCTTGTTGACTTGTTTTTGAAGAGTAGTCTTTGTTTCGCCCCGATTAAAATTCAATGTGGAAAAAACCAATGGAGTGTACGAAGAAAAACAAAAATAGCCCTGCGTATCCAGCCAGGAGGTATAGAACACCATTTGTGTTTCATTATTTATGGTGAAGCCATACACTTTTTTTTTCTTCTTAAATTTAAAGACATGTCTTTTCCCTGCGTTGCTCAAAATTATGCACTGCCTGTAGTGGAGTTGCTACGCTCCACTGCTCACTAAATCGACAATCCCCCCATAGCCGTGCATCGTTTTCAAGCACATCATGCCAGGGCCAATTTTGATGACATCATCACCGCTGTCACTCTCATTGTGGACGCTCCCCTCTGGGTAGAAAGGGTGTCACGGGCTGCTGCACACCTATATCTGCTTGTCCATTGCCCAACACAGCGGTATCCCCTATCAGAAGTCCCCGCGGTGTTGCTTTTGCAGCAGCAGATTATACTTGATGACTTCATCTTAATCACATTCCGTTTCATTTTCTTTTTATCTGCACAGCGGCCATGCCACACTGGCTGCGAAACGCTCCACAAGTGGGTGCACACAAGCCCTCTGTCTGAGCGTCCGGAGCCACACACGGGGACGCAGAAAGTTGCACACGAGTCTGCTTTTGTTTAATTTGACGGAAAAACTTTCTGCCCTAATGCCACATGGTTAACATTACTTTTAAATGGGTGAGACCTCTAATCTCACTATGCAGCGGATTTGCTTTTTAATGTATGAGCAATTACACTGGCCATAAAAGCAAACAAGCAAACAGAAAATGTTCACACTTATAGTGGAGAATACATGCGTGTAATGCAGTTTATTTGTGAGGCATCATGGATCTCTTTGTAAATGTTTATTCTCAGGCACAGTACGCTGAAACTGAGTTCACATGTGCTTTAACTTTATATCCTCCAGATACTCTTTTGTACTTTAATTAAACGCAGCTCATGTGTTTTTTATTGGAGCTGTTGTTTCAGAGATTCTTTTTTAAACAAGCATTCGCTGTGAAATGGTATAAATTTATGGGATTTCCTGTAATCTGTTTTAGCCGACAAGAACATGTAGGAAATCAGTCATGTTTGTATGCATGATGTTATTTATAAATAAGTCAGAATTCTTTATTTAAACATGAGAGCAGGTTTCCAAATGTCTGACATTTGTACTTTCATTTTTTTTTTTACTCATTTATATAGAAGTAAAGTGCAAGTGATTATACATTAAATAAAAACAAAACAATGATGCATGAATGAGTGAATGAACAAATAAAAATAGCAAAGGCAACATGTCAGACTTTTTAAAATTTAATGATAAGATTAAAGATTTGAGAAGTATTATTTTACTGCACGGTGACATAATTGATTCATCAGTGTGTAGTTAGAATTCCACTGTTGTTGCCGGGTAGTTCCATCCATAGCAATGCATCATATTTACAGGATTATTTTGTGTGAGAAATCTTTTAATGTATGGTAGCAATTACCAGCAGCTGTCAAATAAATGTCCTGGAGTAGAAAATTAATCTGAAATATTAGTTTGTTTGTTTTTTTAAAGGGTTATGACCTCATAATACAATCTATGCTGCTGCATTAAACTAATGTTGCTCTTGTTGCCACATCTATCCCTACGTCTTGATAACTACATTGATATTAATGCACAACTGAGCTTTTACATAAGTGGCAATCAAACACTTTTCCATGTATTCCTCTAATGATAAAGGGAATCAACAAAAGAAACACTCATCTGCACTGTGCCATAAATGTTAATGAGGACTGGAATGTAGAATACAGAAGCATGAAGTAACTTGTAGCTGTCGTGGACAAAACACTAAATATACAGCAGCAGCAGTCGGTGCTGAAGTGAGCTGGGACTCTTCACTGGTCTTTGAACACTTTTGACCTTGCTCTGACTCCAGACACACACTCAGAGAAACATGGTTTTCTCAGACATGGCAGCGGGCCAAAATAAATAACCTGCCCTCAGAGTGTCGGCAGAACCGCAAGAAATCCAAAACCAGGACCCGGCCCAGCGGCACTCACTCACAGGGCTATCAGCGAATGACTTGCTGAAATTTTAATTGTCCGAATGCATCATGTGGTTTGGAAACAAAATCAAATCAGGACGGATCATCCTTCCTCTTTGACACCCATCCAAAGGAGAGTAGCATTTTTGATTAGGGTTTCATTTATTTATTTTAGGTGGCTCTGATTTCAAGGTCGGGTTACACCAACTTGGGGGACAAACAGATGACATTGTATGGATAGGTAATTCAAGAGTCTGCATGCTTCGATCCTCACAGATAAGAGGGAGATAAGAGACAGGTGTCTTGTAGAATAGAGGACATCCATCTAGAAATTCAATCGCCAAAGCTCAGTCAAAAATGGTTTCCATGAAATAAAGAGATTGATATCAATACCTTCAATTAAGAAGTTCCAAATTTCATACATGCTGATGCGTCTTCAATAAAAACTTTCCTTTTTTTTTTGTAGCACTTCTTATTTGTATTCACTTTGTATAAGCAGCACAAACTCTATTAAACAAAATGCTTTTTTTCTTTTTTCTTTTAAAGGACCTGCTAATACCACGTGTTGGAAGTGAACGTGTGTGAACGAGTGTTTTACTGTCCTCACTACAGGGTTGCAGACGTGTCCCCTCCTGTCCAGTCTCACTGTTGTATCACTTGTCTGATGTCGCCACACCAGTCAGGTATTACAGCTGTAAATGTGATTAAAGAAATGCTAGAAGTAGACAGTAGACAGGAAGGAGCTCAGTGTGTGTGTGTGATCTGTGTGTTGGCACATACTCAGCTGTTACTGAGCCACTACCTGAATAGAAACTTTTTTTTTCTCATGCACAAAACACTGCAGAATAAAATCAAACTTTAATTTTATTCGGTTAATTACAACTTTGCAAATGCATGATCGTAACTCAACATGAGCCTCCTCCTCTTCTTTTTTTTTTTTCCCCCTCTTTCCCCATCTTTCTTAAAAGCAGAGCTTGCAGTTATTTGGGCTGCTGTCGTGAGCTGCTGAAGGTGCATCTTTAAACGCACTGGAAGTCCGGGTTGAGTGATGGGACGGCACGACGGTGAGCAAATATTGGAGAAAGGGTGATGAACATCTCTGACATTCAAGGTAAGGACATATGGTCAGGAAAAAAAAGAAGACAAAAATCAATGATATTCTACTCAGCAACCAATGAAGGCCAAATGAAGTGAGACCTTATGCAGAGTCACTTGATCATTTTAGAGCAGACGAAGACCAAACAAATGTCTCTACAGTAGCTTAAAATGCAAACAGATAATCTTAAACGAAGGTCAGAGTATGAAAAACAAGCTCGATGATTAAAGTGATTATGACAATGAAACGTTGTCAGTTTAAAGCACAGGCCCCTGGAGGATGGGTACTGTGGTGGAATTTAATGTGCCATCATTGCGGGGTTATTAATAATGGTCCAGGCCATTAATAATTGGACAGTAAATATTCATTACAAGCCTCCATATCATGACATAAAGGCTATGTCTGGCCAATTAAAAATGCATAAGGAGTAATGGGACTTTATGAATAACTCAGCAGATGCCTCTCAAATGCTCGAGCACGATCACAACAGAAGACGTATACAATATGACGTTTCCCGTATACGAGGCAATAGCAGCGGCAAAAGTCAGAATTTAAATCTGAAGACTTTAAAGGTGCACAAGCAACGCATTGAATCTGAAAGGTTTTTACAAACAAAAACACATAAACGTTGCATTTTTAAGATGTGCAACATAAACTGAGACACTGTTAACGATGGGGTTTTATAAATGAATTCATCTCACTGCATTGGTTTAGAGGGTTTTTTTGTTTTCCATGCATTCTGATAGTCCCTCCAAGTGTACTGGAGATGACCAGTAGATGTCAGGTTTGTATAACAAAAGGTATCGTGACAACTGCTTCCTACCTGAGACTCCCACTTCACCATCATCTTTTGCATTTGGAACATGCAAACATACGCTGCAGCGCCCAAAACGTAGCCCAACCGACATGGATTTTTACATATGAACAAAGATGATGTAATGATTTATACATGGGCTTTTTATCTCTATGCCCACTTACTTCTTTTTTTTATTTTTACTTCCCCCATCCTCCACCAAAAATGGTTTCTTAGGGTAAGGTCAGCGACAGAGCAGCATCCCTGGAGTTGGTATAGATTCAGTGTTGCTGCTTCATCAGGCTTGAATCTTGCTGACACGGAGGCACGAATTGTGAGAGCTCCTACTGACAGTTAGTGATGATCCTGGTGAACCTGTGGACACTTCTTTGCCTCCTAATGGAAACTAAGCTGTGTCCAGAGTCACTCCCTGTTTGCTACACGGTGCAAAGCATTTACCGTTTGAGATTGCACCGAGTGCTGGAATTTGGCGTTTGCCTTTGTTGTCCTCTATGCGACGATCTCACAATGCAATGCACCATATTTTACGTGTTTTAAAGCTGCGTTTGCTCTGTCCTGTTACTCTCGGTGACCTCCTTCTTATACATGTTTGCCTACAAAGAAACTACTCATCCCTGCACAAGGAGGTTTTTTTTTTTGTGCCACCACTAGTAGAAGCACATGTTTGTTTGTATTGTTCTGTTACTCTACCATGCAGAGTAAATACCCAAAGCATGCTATGATTAGACTCCACCTCCTTTTAGAGGACTTTTCCAGTTCTTCATACTTTTATTTTGTTGAAAAAAAATCAGCAGTAGTTGTGTGAACACATTGTTTAGTTCTGACATCACCCCACATGGACTTACTCAACCTCACCGATCATATTTGAGAGCTTTGTGTGGATAAAAAATATTGCCGGTGTTACTCGGTTTATTAAGATACTCAATATACCAAATAGGGCTAAAGTCAAACCTGTGTATTAAGATTTTAATTTGAAAAAACCATAACAAAAACAGTGTGTTCATTGCATTTATCTGCGGTATGTGCGCTAGTTACAGTATCTTGGAAAGTCTTTTGACAAACATGTTTTTTTGGCAGGGATTTGTTTTGTTTTTGTTTGTTTGTTTTCCTGCAGAACACTCAGCTGTCATTTCCACATGTCCCACAGCCAAAACGGTTTCCCTTCACATTATTTTGAAAGGCATTGCTATGGCCACCTTGACTTAAGTGCAAACCCTGATGACTGGGGTTGGATCGAGAGATAAAAATAACGTGGTGTGTCTCTTTTTAAAAAAAAAAAACATGTAGAATGAGATCAGTCAGACCTGTCTGCTGTTCACATGAAGTCCTCAAACCCAGTCCACATCGTGTAGTGTGCATTTCCACTGTTTCCAGTCCTCATTTCCTCGTTGCTTTAACTCACATTCTGACAATGACAGTAACCTGGGGTCTCGTGTGATCACAAAAACATGTGATGTTATGTTTTGAATCATCTTTTTGCAAGTTACCCACACATACATTATTTTATTTATTAGCATATGTTGTGCATTGGTTGATGAATATGAAAGAAAATTCATCAGTATTATTCTTTTTTAAACCTTTTCTTGCTTCCTGTCTCTGTCTTGAGACTCAATGGTTATGTTGCATGTTGGAAATAAATGGATGGCCAACCTAAAAAGTTTCCTGAAAAGTGTAGGTGAGAACATTTTTCCTCAGCTGACACATTTCAAATCAGTTTGGTGATTTAAGTTGTAAGGCTACAGTGTAGTATCTCAGTTTTTAGACTGGTTCAGGCAAAAATGAGGGAGTAATAGTGTGTTGGTATGATGAACGGTGTCGCACTGGCTCTTTGGCTTCCTCACTGTTAGATGATCCTGACCTTTAACGCTTTTTTTTAACGCATTTCCGATGACATTCTCATCTGGAATGCCATGTTTATATGACTAACTGAGTGACTCAGTTCTTGTAAAGTTCTTACATATGACTATTAGTCACATTTACAATCATACGAGTCATTCAGCTAGACATATACTTCTAGTGGAATCATGTTAAGCAACCCAGACATGGAGATATTGTGTCACTTAGTAACTGGATCACAATAACAACGCTTTGTCTGAGAACTGATGTTCTCAAGAAAAAAAGACTCCTGCCGCCTCCACACAAATCCATTTATATTACCAAAGTCTTTTGCCATTTAAGTGCACGTCAACTGCAACTTTGTGTTTATTATGAATATATATTTATCACATATATATAATATAGTAATGAGCTCAACACAGTCCTTTTGTCAGATGGCTTTTACTGAAGAGGACACATTGCAACTGTACTGTCTTATCTTTAATGTAATGTCATTTTAATCTTTGTACTAAGAAAATGTAATTCAGCTCGAGTCTTTTTGATTGCAATGCAAACGCGCAAGATCTTGACGAAGAGAACGCCACATCGGTGTAAAAGAGGGTTACCGTGTCAACCACCTGTATGTCGGTCTATTTTTGAGAGCAGCCAGCTCATGAGCACGAGCTTCGACTCTTCTCCAAACCACTGGGTGTTATTCTTGGAACAGGTGGTGCATCTACTTAGCTGAACAGCTTGTTTTGCGTGCTGGCTGAAAATAAACATCGACTGATCCAGAAACTTATTACCAGTATCTGTCCATTCTTAGGCTGTTTTGTTGCAACAATGTCCAATTGAACATAACTTGTCTATAATTGCTTTTTTTTTTTTTTCCTTCCTCCTTTCTTCTCTTTGCATTCCCTTTTGGCTCCGAGCTTTCTCTATTGCCAAGTGATCCCGGGGCTCAGCACAGATGTTATATCTGCGCTGCACACTGCGGACAGTCATGGAGCCCTGGAGCAAACCAGCGGACATATATATCACTTGACTGTGTGTCAGGACGATTACTGGATAAAGATCACAATATGACACTTTTCCTTTTCTGTGCTGGCTCAGTGAACAGAAGGAAAGCTCCTGCAGCTCAGCACGCCCCTGTCCAGGATATTGATCACAGATCTCAGACCTAAGACCTCTCAAGCTTGTCAGGGAAAAATCATTCTGCTTTTTTTTTTTTATTTTTATTTTTTAACTTAACAGAAATCACACACAGAGATAAGAATCAACTTCTAATGATCACATTTTTCTTAAATTTCTCAAATATGTTGCTTGTCATATGTCACATGCTGATGCATATTAATGTGCTGCTTTACTAGCTTCATATCACAGCATGTTCATTTCACTGATTTATCGGGGTGGAGTTTGTATTTATGTGTAGGAGTAGTGGTCAAACTGCACATATTTCAAAGTTGTTTTCAGAATATTTTACATTGCACCTCATCTTACTCTTTCATTTATGTGTTTTATAGCTACATAAAGAAACACGTTGGAGTATCCCATCTTTTAATACTTTCTCTACATTTTTTTGCACATGGCCCCTTGTTGCTTAATTAAAACAGAAGTACTCTGCAGTTTTTTTAGCTTGTGTTATCAGCAAACTGCATTTATTGGGGACTGTTTTCAGCTGAGGATTAATTTGCATTTGCTGCTATGGCGAGAACAATGCAAACAGTGTGTGTGAGATCTGCTCCAAAAAAACAAACAAAATAAAATACAGTGCCCACGTTCATTGTAATGAGGGAACAGTTCAAGGTATGTTTTTGGAGAAAATCTGAAGCTCTAAGGCACAAATGAGTAAACTAGTAGGATCAGTTTGTTGTTGTTTTGGGCTTTCCATGTTAACAAAAAAATACAGAACATCACCATCTGTTAAAACTAGAGAGTGCAGGGTTGTAGAAAAGGCAAGAGTGAGCAAGGTTTTCACAGCATGCGACCCAAAAATCCCGACCGAGTCACTCGTCAAAGATACATGAATTGTTTGACACCTGGAGGACTAATACATGAGAGAGAAGGGCGGTACATTCAAACTGCATCAGGTCTCATTTACTATAACCGTGACCTCACAGAACAAATCAAAACAGATAATCACCAGTCTGATAAAACAAACAAAAACAACAACAACAACAAAAAAGCTTCAGGCCCTTTGACCCCCACAGTTGCTGCCAGTATTGAGAAGGTTTGACTTCAATTTTCGGTCGCAGCCTTTTCTTCTTCTGTTTTCTTGCTTTGTGGACTATGTTGCAGGTTTGGGTGGAACTGAAACATTTGGCTACACTTTGTTTAGCTACTTCTAGGTTTTTCAGTTTTTTATTGTGTTTTTTTTTCCCAGTCTGTGACCTGTGCTCGTAATTTCCTTCTAAGTGCATTTTCTTTTCTTTTAATGTACTGATTGAGTGACAAAGTAATCTACCAACCAACCAACCACTGTTGTGCCATCTGCTCACCAGTTCTAGTGTCCGGCCAGCCTTGTGTGCACAGGTAGGCAGGTACGTAGTTAGACAGGCAGGTGGAGCATCTCATGCCGAGTGAAAGCAATGACTGGATGGACTTATAACAGGCTTTGCTATCGCCACAGATACTTCCTTTTCTTTCTTTTTTTTTCTATCGGATCACTTGAGCATCAAATAGAACAAAAAATGCTCCTGGAATACTTTGTATACTTTAAGCTGTGTTTTATTTTCCCTGCAAGGTTTCCTTTTGCTTTCTGTAAGAAATAATTCACCCAGCTTTTGGGAGAGAAATGTGACCTTTTCACTGTCAAGTATTCCCGTTCACAGATTTACATGGCAGCTACACTAATGAATTTACGTCTACCCAAATCAATCACTCATATGATGATTCTGTTTTGGTAATATAAGGAAACACATATTGCACACCCTACTGAGGTTTGCTATTATTCTTTCCTCACAATCCCTTTTTTCTAAAGTGCTAAAGGGGAACAGGGGCCCTATGACCCTTAATCTTCTCTATTCTTTTCCAGAATGGCCAGAAACAAATCAATAGTGCAAGCAAAAGCATTTTTATATATGCAGTTATTAGGTCATAAGCTACAGTATGTCACACTTCATTTTAGCAACAGCTGAGGCCTCCAGTGGGGCCGGCTCTCCCCCAGCCCCGTCCCCGCAGGGACATTATGAGAATCATAAATAATACGTGCTAATGAGATATGAATTGATTACGTGGGGAAACGCTTGACGCTCTCAATCCATCACCCTAAATGATGTTTAACAATAGATTACCAGCCAATAATTCCTCCAATATGAGATTAAATAAAATAGCAGGGCAGTTTTCAGCAGACTACCGCTACCTCCCTCTCCTCCCATTTTCCAACGGCTGGAAATAAATCTGCTCAATTACTGTACCACCAATCCGTTTTTCACCGCTAAGGACATTATTATTTCATTTAGAGCTTGTTCATGCATCATAGATTATTTCATTTTACTCAGTCAATACGGAGAAGTGCAGTATTTTATTTTATCCACTGGGGCTTATGGTGAAGTGGGGTTTTAATGGAGTATACTTGGCTCAGGAAGAGTGGCTCGCTGTAAATGGAGAGGAACGTGGTTATCACCTGGGCGCAGTTAGAAAAAAAACAACAACCCAGATGTATATATTCACGCTCACATATTCAGTTTTCTGTAAGATATATACATTGGCCCCATGCTTTCCTCAGGCACCTGACAGACAATGAGAAAATGGTTCTCCCTCAAACCTGTGATCAATTGAAACTGCATTAGCTGTGCCTATAAGATGATTTGGAACATCACTTCCATCCCAAAGAACAATGAAAATTGGATAACACACATGCTCACTGGGCTCTAACTTAACTGCAAATCATGTTAAGGTTTTCAGTGAAGCCAAAGTTGTGATTGGTTATTTCTCCCTTAACTACATCAAGTTGTACCTCTGAGGGTTTACTTGTGATGATCTGTGTTAATGTGTGTTCTTATCGCTTTTCTATGGCTCAAAGACACACGGGCCTGGAAACAAACAACGCAGAGAGAGTGGGAATACTTGGAATTAAATTCCAAATAAAAGCTTTCAATCACTGGTTGCTGTCTTGACGTGGACTCCAAAATTGCGCTTTTTCACCTGACAGCTGACTTATGACCTTTTTGGGTATCTGCAAAGCACCTGTATTCTGAACACAGAGCGAGATTACAAAGAATTTAGTGAGAATAGCATCAGGCACGTCTTTATCTGAAGAGTGAAATGTTGCAGATAGACAATGGTTCACTGATCCAGTGACTTCTCCTTGGTGGCCTGTCTCTGTAAGTGCTCCTGTCTCATCATGCAACAGACAATTGAACTGCTGTGTGACTCTGAAATTGGCTTCTAGAAGTTCTACATTATACAGTATGTCCTAATGAGTTAAATCAAAGAATTCTAGCTTAACCAGTTGAAATGGTGCTGTCAGTCTGTCAGGTGGTCAGAAAGACTGAAATATCTCAACAACCAGCACATGGGGCGCCGTTACATTTTGCACATTCATGTCCCCTAAATGATGAATCCTTCTGACTTTGAATTTTTGCAATAATGAGGATGACATTTGTGACATTAAGTGAAATGTCACTATAACACATGGCTGGATTTGAATGAAATTTGGTGCTGACATTCATTTATCAGTGTAGTCAGGATATATTCTAATAATGTTGATGATCCTCTTTAATTTTGTCTTTATCTAGAAGCTTAAATTGGTCCAATACTTTAGTTTGTGACCAAATACCTTCCAAATCAAAGTAATTCCCATTAGCTTGAGGTGTCCTTAGCTGTGTTTAGTGCTAGCGTGTTCCCTATTAATTAGCTTAGCATGCTAACACAAGATTGTAAACAATCTAGTACACTAGCATCATCACTGTGATCATGTTGGTCTACTGATGTGTAACTCAGAAACACTTGTGTGCCTGAGAAGGATGCACAGGCCTTAGTCTTGTTATACATGGTTCAGAAGGTGATAAGGTGCAAACTGACTCCAATCGATACATGTGTCTTTTACATCAGTTTATGATCCACCCGCCATAATCTTTAGAAAATAATCCCACTTCCCCGCACGATAGTTTATCTCAAGCACCAACTCTTCTGTGATTCTCACATCTCTTATCTCTAAGTCTCACTGAGTCCCTTTATACCTCGGCTTTGTAGCGTCCCTCCTCATCCCTTTCCATCCTGTCTTCCTATAGTGCCCATTCAATCCTCTTCTGCCTCTGTCTCTTTGCTCCCTGCGTGGACTCCTGTGGGTAAGGAGTTGAGTGGGCTTGTCTAGTGGCTGAAGTCGGAGCTGGATTGGGAAGAGGTGGCTGTCACAGTGTCTGATTAATGACCCGTCGGTTGCGTGTCCAGCCACATTAGGGTTCCATGTATCTACCAGCGTCCACACAGGGCGAGGGGCTTTGTTCTGGGAGGAAATGGTGTCAGTGGCCCACAGCCGTTTGCCTATAAAAAGATAAAGATTTACTGTCATCAAAGGGCAGATTAAAGCCCACAATGGTGACATTGATTTTTTTTTAAACCAAAAAATTCACATTTTGGGAAAACCCATTCCAGGACTAGAGAGAGATATGATCAGCTTATTTGGAAAGGATAATATGGAATCTTCTCTCAGAATGAACTTTGAAAGAAGTAAATTGTAAATATTGATTTCTGAAATGAAGTGTCAATCTTGGTTGGGCCAAGATTATTCCTATCATCTGGCTCAACCCCCGGCAAACGATGAATTCAAAACTGCTGACAAAGTGGAGTGTATAGGATTTCTGTTAGGAGCAGTCGGCAGCGCTTTACCGCTTGGCCGGCCTGAGCCCCTGCCGGTAATGGCTGTTCAATTTTATCAGATAACGGAGGAGATCTCATCAGAGGCGAAAAATGAAATGAACTGTGACTCCGAATCAGGATCCCTGCTCTTATCCCAGCAAAAATCATCGGTGCGGGGCCCAGGGCTTTCCATTATTTCAGGTCACTTCATTACGGCCCTGCACACAGGACCCAATTGCTACAAACAAAGCAGGCCCTTCCTGTCTCACCCAGGGGTCGAATGTGAGGGGCAGTTTGATAGGCTCTTGACGTGTCCAGGGTTATCCTATTACCACTTAAGAGGGTTGCTGAAAGGCAGCAAATCTCGCCCACTTGTTTGTTATCCTTTCTCACCCTTTTGTATCATGAGAGGTTTTATTGCTCACCTTATTTCTCATGGTGGAAAATAATTCATCTTTTCCAGTTGTGGTTCAAAATGGATTTTTTTTTTTTTTGTTCCCACTCCTGCCCCTCTGTCTCATTTATTGTCATACGGATGAAGACAAGGTGAACTGAGGGGCACGAATTCACTGACGCTTTATGAAATATACATTTGAAATGATTCTTTCTGATATAATGACACAGCATATATTAGGTTGCTTTAATGTTTACCTGAATAGAAGTTTCCCCACGTCTACCCCCCCATAACCAAAAGTTGAGGTTTGGTTAAATAAACAGAGGAAAATAACTACACCATGATTATCACTTGCTACTTTCTGAAGTGTGTGGGTTTATATGTGTACGTGTGTGTATTTTTTCCTACTTGCAATAATGAATGAAATAAGCTGTTATCGCCTAGGAATTTGTAGCTTTGTGAGTAATTACAGTTTTTGTTCCAGCCTCCATAGGCTCAGTATTGATCTCCAGGAGGAGGGTGGTCGATACACATGGGGGGCAGGGGCATTTGATAGCTACATGGGAGAAAAATGACGTTGGTCTAAGCGGGGAGATTTGTAATAGAGCGATAAGACGAGCTAAAGGTAGGGAAACAAAGACTGAGAGTTTGCGGCGTTCCCTGACTTCTTTGATAACATTCGTCATTCTGGAAGTTTCTATCAGGGGCCGCTTCCTGGTACGTGGATTAAAATGGGGCCTGGAAATTTGATGACGTCACTGAATGGTTAATTAATAACTCAGTGATGTGATGAGAATTTTTTTTTCTGCTTTGTAAAGCAAGTTTCTTTGTCTCTAGACTGGTTCTGATTTTCTGTTTTTGTTTTCTCAAAACGGCTTTAAAAAAAGTGATAAAACAATTGAGAATGATCTGCAATGAGCTCTGGATCTATATGTTGACCCATGCAGGCTTGAGTTACACTGACCCACTACTGGGGGCTTTTTGAACCTCACTGATACAGAACATCTTCACTTACTTCAAACTTACACCTTGAGGCTGATGGAAACAGCAGGAAGACAGTTATAGTAGACAAATAAAAGTGAAATTCTGAACTTCATGGAGTGTCATAAAAGTGCAGCGATTTACATAATGTCAGAAAAGTAACCACGCAAAATGTGACTCTCCGCTTCAGATTTCTTTTTAGGACCATTCTTGTAGATTAATCATAGCAATTAATCGGAATGTGGTTTCATGAAACCACACCTAGCCACAAAAAACCCTAACGAACCCCTTTGTGGCAGGGGCAGCACTAACCACTCATAACGAGGGGGAGGAGCAACAAACCCTCAATTGAAACCAAAACTCAGGTGTTAATGGCTCCTTTAGGATATAAGTATCAGGAACTTCCTACTAGTCAGTCAGAACTGATGAAGCCTCTTGGATGAGAGGTGGAACGTCTTCAAGGAACTCAGGCAAGTTCAGTTGCTATGATTAATTTACGAGAATAACCATGACCTGGATGAAAGGACAGTAAATCATTGCATTCATTGCAGGATGTGTGACATGAGTAGATTTCTCGTGTTAAGTGACTCAGACTGTTTATTGAGGAATGAAAGTCAAAAGTTGCTTTTTATCACTAACCACAGTTTTGCTTTACCTTGTATTTAAAAAACATGCTGTAAAAAAAAAAAGAAGCTATTTCTGTGTGTTTGTTGTTTGTGAAAAAGGTTCACTTTTTGCTGAGAACACTTCCAGTGGTGGGAAGTAACAAAATACATTTTCTCAGAACCTGTACTTTCTATTGAATGTGCCTTTACACTTCCGCTCGACTCTTCAGATTATAATATTGTACTTTTAACTCTGCAACAATTAATTCAGAGCTGTAATAAAATCTCTGATAACGTAATCTAAATGATCTCCATATTAACGTATCAGTGATAATTCTAATATAATCTGATAAAATAATATTTGCTGCCAAAGTCTTCAATACAGAAAATAAATATTACATGAAGCTTATTAGTTTTGTTAGTAGTTTTGCGTTTGCACAATGTTTTTAATCACATCAAGTGCTTCAGATATGACACTGAAAACAGTTCACATATGTTTTAGATCTAATTTTGACATTATTTTGAGCCCCATAGTTACCACGGTGTGGCGAGTAGTGGTGGTCGACTCAGCTGGAGTTTCCAAAATGAGACAGGCTGTTGTTCTGTCCGTGTCGTCCGATGGTGTCCCACCTGAAGCAGAACATCCGCAGAGATTCCACTGATTGAGAGACACATGCCATGTGGAAGTCCCCGAAGAGGTCAGCTTTCACTTCCTAAAATTGGCCTGCGTTGAAACTCAGGTCTGCTATCTGCTCGGATGCTCCTGTGTGACCGCGCCGAGGACATTTACAACAAAAAAGAAAATGGCCTTATTCCCCTCTCCTATCTCGCCCTCTCAGAGTAACACAAAGTTGACATTAATAGAAAATAAAAAGGGGAAAAAGTCTTGAAACAAAGTTGAAGCCTTTGGTTACGTTTCAGAGCACAGGGCAATTTAAAAGCCTCAAATGTGGAATTAGAGAGGATTTGATGCGTTTCAAATTGAACGGAGGGGGACACCGTCAGTGGCGTTTGCACCTTCAGGCATTATTTAAGTAATGTCTTGTGGCACGTTTGAGGCATTGGAAGGCAAGGGCATAGAAATGAGGGATTTATGTAGACGCCGCTGCAGTTTTATCTCCCTTCTTCAGTGCGAGTGCACGCTCCGCTGAGTAAAAAAACAAGCAGACGTACAAGCAGATTCAGATCATACAGTGTTATGTGTTTGAGCTATCTGGATATTCACTTTAAACAACATCTAAATCAAGCTGTTCTCAACGGACCTCATCCACTCCTTATCGAAACACAGGCAGTGCCAGATAACTTGATTTGCTTAAGGAATGGAGGAGATATTAACAGCACTTGACTACGGCAGTGGCCCCTTCTGTTGTTCGTATTAAACCTATCCAGCACTTCATTATACCTTAACTCTCTGGAGAGTGTCTGCGTACAGTCTCTCTTTATCTCCTCTTTTCTCCCGTGTTTTGCTCCCTCCTTCTCTCTCTCTCTCTCTCTCTCTCCACCTCATGATACAAGCATCCTGCTAGCAGACAAGAGCATCATCAACATGCGCAGTGTGCCGGTGTCATGCAGATAGCCTCTGTGTTGGTAATGGAGGGAACAGCGATCAATAGGGAGCAGGAGATGGCTGCAGCTGAGGAGCCTCTGTTTGGCTAGCCCTAATCCTGATGAGTAATGTTGCTGTCATAATAGGAGGGATAATTTAATGCTGACACTTAACTCTGTGATGAATGGCCTGTCGCTGACACGGGGCCCAAGTCAAGCGGCCCATCACAAGTTCTGAAATATTAATTTCCTTCCATATTCAAAGACTGTGTCATAGAGAAGGCTTCGGGGAAGTCTGAGATGATCGGCCAAACCGGCCAGTAATGAAGCCAGACTCGCTTCGTGTTTTCTTTGGATTTGGCTTAAAGCTTTATTGCGTTGCTCGGTTGTTCGTGTTTTGGAGCGCCGAACCAGGTGACCGTGATTAATACGCCGGTGATGTCACCACGTGGCTCTTCCAAAAGGGTTTCAAAATCAAGGTTTTTCTTTTAGCCCCTGGAATGCAGTTTTGTGGCTTAATGTGGACGTCCAGTGTTCAACTGCACTTTCTACTATTTCTTCCTTGTTAGTATTAATACTCGGTAAAATTATGACTTCCACTTCATCAGAATAAAATAGATCAAAATCAAAGAGGTGCAGTGAGTTAGGAAAATATCAATTTAAATTTGTACTTTTTGCTTCAGACTTATTTTTAAGTATCTTAAGTCTGCTAAGGTTTTGCATTTCTTTGATTTAGTTGATCACAGACTGTTTAGCAGCTCTATCTGGCATTTTAAAAATTTAATTATAAAGGTCAAATGTGGCTTTTTATTGTGGTTTATTGAGCACACGTGTTTTATTGTGGCTCTAAACACTTAGAAAGTAAGATACTGTAAGACAGAGATTTTTGTTTATAGTTTGCAAACATAATGTAATTCTACTCCACTCTTTAGATAGGAATATTATGATTTATGCACCTCTACATGTATTTCACAACTATAATAACTATGATAAATTAGTATAATATAATATAATAATGATGTAATAAACTCTCCAATATGGCAACTAAAATGACATATATGGCAGTCATTTACTACATACTCATTGCTGTATTAATCCAGTGCGTCAAACTTTTTATTATTTTTTTGCTTCCTGATATTATTACTAAATAACCACTTTTTAAGGATTTATACAAATTTCATGTTGCACAGTTTGACAGGACTTTTGTAACTATTTGTGTTATTTCAAATCATATAGAAATACTTATGTTGTCCGTACATATGTTGTTCCGAGTGCTATTTGATGCTTTACCAGAAGCCGTATCTTATAATTCAGATGGTCCACTAACTACGACAAACACTAACTTGGCTGATGTGATTGAAAAGTCCTCCCCAGTTCTTTTGGGAGACTTCTTCAGTGGGCTTCATATAATGTGATTTGAAAGGCTTTTTGGGCCACAGGCTGCTGGAAGAGGTCAGCTATCATCCATCCACCTGTCACCAGCGTGGGGAAAGAAAACACATGCGGGTGAGCACAAAATCCAGAATTCTTTCATCCTTTATCCTGACAAAAGTATATCCTATGGCATTTAAAGAAAAAAAAACAAACAAACAAACACATAGCTTGCCTGGGGCTCAGGTCACTGTAGCTCAGGAACAGAGGTACAAGTGGTTCTCTGTGTACTTCAGCTCCTTCAAACACACAAACATACACCAAAAAGTCACATAATTAAAATATCAGTGTAAACATTCCATGTGCTATTTTATGATAATCTGTGCATAAAATCTGATGGATTTTACTTGTTGGCTTGGAGCACTTTCTTCTTGTGTCATTATGTTTTTTATTAAAATAAAGCATTTTCTCTTTTCGTCGAAATAATTTATGTTCCTCGGAAGTCGTTTCTCTCCTATAATTGTAATTACTGTATCGCGTCAATAAACCAAAGACATAAAGAAAAGTTTCTGAAAAATCTGTCTGAGAGACAGTTTGTGAGGTCTTATGACTTCCTTCAGGAAATAATAGTAAAACAAATAAAGTCAGGCAGCTGGAGAAGATGATGCAGCAGAGATTCTTCTTTTCTCATATAAATGCCTTTTTTATGCTTTGGGAATGAATATCTTGAGGGAAACTGAACGCCATATACGTGTAATGTACACTATTTACCTGCAATTATGGCGTTAGATCACAAATTCACTTCTGCCTTTTGTTGCTACTTCTGTTGTATCTTACAGTCGATTGCTGTCATAAGTGTGACAAAAGAGGATTTTGACGATAAATATTTAAGTTTCATTCAATGCTGTTGGAAGGGTTCTCAAGTGCTTAGTCTTTAAATAGGCGTTGTTTTAACTGAAGACACAAGCTGATTTATGAGGTAACATTCATTTTCAAATTGTCTAAAGGGATATTTTGATCCTGTATGATTTTTCTCATCCAAACTGAAGCAGTTTTTGGAGGATGACATCCTCACACCATTTACAGTGGCTTCACGTTGAGATGGTTTTGATACTCAAACTGTTTGCAGGCCACACTGGGACCTTGTGTACAGAAACTTAAATTGATTTGATTCCTAACTCCCTTATCTATAAATGTTTAGGAACAGAGTAGTTTTTTATGATTTATTACTTCAAAGCCATAAAGTCTCTTGTTGACACAAAAGCAAAGAACTCACTTACTTCTTATCCAGCGCAGCCTATCTCGGAGGCCACCGCGGCTTGGCCCAGAGCTGCACTTCCATACGAGACTCAAAAAGGCATTTTGATTTTGTTGACAGAGGTTGTGGGAGGAAATAATGGAAAAGATAAAAACTCCAATTATGATTTTTTTTTCTTCTCTGGCAAAGCATTGCTTCAGTATGACAGATTGTATGATAAATGATGCATTTGAAAGTCGGTTGTTGTTAAAGATGTGATGATTTCTTGAGCAGCAAATAGGCTCCCATGACCTTTCTTCTTTCTTTCTGAGATGCAATTGTTTAGTCCACTGATGCAGTGACTTGTTTCCGATGGAAGAAATGATATAAAGTGATGGTGCGAAGAAGCACATCTTCTAGATATTTTCTTTATCTTAATATTCTAAATGTTACATTATCTCATGTTTATCATGCAGTCTGGTCTTTGTGGAGTCTACAGCCTCCCGCGGCACAAGTTGATGCACAAAACTGTCTTGTGCTCTGCCTTGGATTTGTGTACATTGTTCCTGCTGAGACTTAAAGACCAATGTAGCTAAGCTGGAATGGACTAACGCAGCCATTTGACCTTGGGTGGCTTATTTGCTCCAGTGAGACAGCCTAAATATTTACCTGTCATTGTTGATGATACTCCAGGCTTCAATGCCCCTAATGGTTTTGATGGAGAAGCAGGGCTTTGCAGCACCCGGGTGATGGAATTGCAAAATTAAGAGCAGTGAATTGGGCTATATCTTTAGGACACTGCGGGTTTAATTCTGTGTCTTATAATACAACTGCCTTAATCTGTAAAAGACTGGAGCAAGATAGAAGAGTAGCAGGGAATTGCAATGGAAAACAATGTGTCAACTGCCTGAGTTTAACCTTGACAAGGTCTGTTCAGTGAGAGTGAGCTATGGGGAAATGCAGGTGTGCAGGTACCGAACACAACTCATGCTCTCTGGGATATAATCATAGATAAATAGCATTAAAGTACTAACACGGGGCAGCAGATTGTTGCTGCAGTGGCTGATTTGTGGAAATCAGGTTTCCTAATTCCACTCTATCCTGACCTTAGATTATGTTCAATTACAATGTTTTACTACAGAACCTGTGCAAACTATGGCTACAGTATGAACAGGGTTAGTAAGGGCTCTAAGTTATACAGTGAGTTCAGTTGAAGTTAATAAAAGAACAAATGTTGCCCCTAATCTTAATAGCAGGTCTATTGTATAACAGGATATGACCCTGCATGAAAGTCTGACATGCTGCTTACTACAGTTCTGGTCTAAAACAGACCATAGAAAACAGCATGGATTACCTGCAGGTTTGGATTTCCTGAACCTGGATTCATGTTTTTACAAACTCAGTTTATGTAAAAATATGTTTTCATAAAGAGAGACTTGACTCAAAGAGGATCCATCAGAATAGGCCTGAGGAAAACATTCACAGCAGCATGTTGTGACCACACTGACCAGTATAAGTATAAGCAAGACCTCACATGAAATTGAGTATGATTTAGAACCATGGCAGCTCAGGTTCTGGGAAAAGTCTCCTATAGAAAAATCTCCCATCCACCATGTTTATCCTCATCCCAGGTCCACTGTTTGACACTTGCCACTAGCAACATTTATGAGAAGAGGAGTTGTCCAATATGGGGCTAATTCTTAGGGTTTCTGGCTCAAAATGCTAGCAGGTGCCCAACAGGGAAAAGCATCGGACCTCAAGTCCCAGCCAGTCTCCTCCTCCTCCTCCTCTTGCTCTTCCTCCACACTCAGCAGGCTCTGAAGTCTGCTGCTTTGAGTCTCATAGCCACGCACCAGAGGGATTGCTGATCCCCATTTCAGATAATGGCCTTCAATCTCTTATCATTTACAGCTGTCCACCAGTAAACAACAAAACGAAACAAAACAAAAAAATGATAGAAATAGATGAAAGGCGAGGGAGGAAAGTTAAAGGGACAAAGTCCTTTACTCCCTCAGAGATTTTACTCCCTCACCGCCACTGTCGGACTCCTTATGACGATAGCCATCGAAATCATAACTGTTTACACTGCTGTCACCGCCTTATCCTCACGCTGCAAGTTTTCAATTTCAAGATTGATTTGTTTCCGGTGCGTTTATCTTTTCACGCGACAGAAAGCTTGGGCTTTTTTCATTAAACTTTTGATTGGTCCTCAAGCCAAAGCCGCTTCCTCAGGAAGGCAGCCAGACAGAAATGTGTGCACTAAACTCGCCTTCCACACCTATTAGCACATCATGTTATGTAGAATTGGCCACCACAGTCCTCATCCAGATGCACAGCACAACATGGGCTATTCAGTGTACCATCTGGCTAATATAATAAGGTAAAGTAATGCATTTTTAACCCTCCCTAATTGGTGAAGTCATTTCATTATTATAAATATTAGGTATCTGTAATAGGGAACACTAATTCCTTTGACTAGACTAAAGATTCCCGCCTTCAAATAAGCATGCTAATCTAATTAGAAAGCTAGCAGAGCTGAACGACTACATTTTCTCATACTTAGCATTGGAGGGCCGGGGCTTTGTGGAGCAGATGTGCTGTGAAATTAATTTCCTCTGGTGTAACCGGAGACTCTCTTCTCACCGTCTCTGTTATGAAATTTCCATTTCACAGATGATAACCTATTATCACTTTATTCAAGGGAAACGTGTTAATGGCCAGGAGGAAGATTGAATTATTCATATTTGCTCATTTCTATTCTGCAGCGCGGCCCTGCTCTTTTCATGCACTGAGAGAGGGCTAATGTAAACATGACCAGAATCCTTGTAAATTGGCTTGTAGAGGAGGCTGTTAGCATAGTGCCTGGGGACTGATGCTAGACAGGGATAACAGCTGATATCTGTAAAGTACAGGCTGCGTGTGTGCGTTTGTGTGTGTTTTGGTGCATGTGTGTGTGTGTAAGAGAAACAGTGTGTGTGTGTGTGTGTGTGACACAGAGTGAGTGGATGAATGAGTGAGTGAGGGTGTGCTCGTGTGAAAATGTGTGTCGACAGTGTAACAGGGATGCTACCAGCTGGTAATGGAAGCTAATTGGACGAGGAAGCAGTTAGCCACACTGCTAACGTGCGTCACATCGGCCGCGTGCAAGCGATGTGGACTCAAGTGATCCGGATATCAGCTTCTGCCCCAGACACACGTCACGTTTTCCATCTTTACGGCTTCATTTAACAGGTGAAGACAACTTAGGATCATACACCAAAAAAGTCACACAAGTGCTCTTCACACAAAGTTTTCATTGTGGGGATAAATGTTTCCTACATCAGCGTCCCGGGACAGGAAAGAATACCTTTATTTATTTCCTCAGTTGGTGTTGGTTGGCTCAAAGTGTTTCAGTATGGCAGGACAGGAAGGAGCTCATTCACAAATAATGAGGCATCCCGTCCCAGTGACGTAGCTGCTGCTCATTCACTAAATGCGTCTGACCCCCATAGGACACCAGTGAGCTGTATGTGTGTTGTAAAGCACACAGATAAGGCCGATGTGTGTTTATCTGTCATTTTGTTCCCTTGAATTCAAAAGTACGAACATATGGCTGCTTTAAAGTTGATTTAGTTTCGTTTTCTTTGAGTTGGACAAGCAGTGACTACCATTTCTTTTTGTGTGGGAATATGTTTATTTCCCATTTTGCTGCAAGTACTGTTCTGTTTTAGAGAAAGCCACATATGTGTGGCCTCCATTCTTACAGCCAGAAAAAATAAAGTCAAATGAATCAACATTAAGAAGCCCCTTTTTCTACACTCATAACAAAACTAAAATGCAAAACACATTGTAGATTTGGAAATAAAAGTTTGAAAAATGAAGTTTAACTCCAAGTTGACTTTTCAGTATTGCAAAGTATTAATGATCGTGTCTGTCTGAAACAAACATTTGGGGAAACATTAAGTCTCCTTTTTTTAGCCCAGACTATTTTATGACAGAAATAAAAGGTAGAAAGAGACATGAGCACCATGTCTCCCAGAAGTTGAATTGAGGTCTGTTCTTACTTTTACAGCCAATAATGAGATTATATTTGAGCTGAAATGTGGCCATCCTCTTTAGCCATAATAGGAAGCATTATAGATGTCTCCCCTCTAAATATGTCTTTCTCATGGGAATCTGTTTTCGGGACATTGCCTCTGGTTTACATAATGCCTTTGGCATCACGAGTATTGATTATTAAATCTATGGTGAATAAATGAATATGATAAATAAAAAATGTTTTTTCCAATTTGCATTGATAATTGTTATTCATAATTAGTGGAGACAATTTTTTAAAAAGCAATCAAATGCAAAACTCGAATATACTTTGGAAATATTTGGTTTCACATAGATAGAAAATATGCATGAGTCCTAAAATACTATTCAAATATTCAGTGATCACTAGGTGGCAGCATAGTATGCTATAATTGCACATATGCATATTCCTCTGTTTAAGGTCCACTTTAAGACGTGTCCTACACTTACAGAGAGCTCTTTGATGGGATGAGACCCTGGCAGGCATTTTAAAGGCCTTTTTCCTTCACCTAATAAAAATATTAATAACATAACGCTGTGCTCAAAAGTAATGTTTAAAGATTATGTATAAAGATGACTAAATAAGAGACTGCTTTATCACAGCTTTGCTTTATCTTTGCATTTTTTGCATTTATCAGGTTCAATGATTTTTTTCTTTCAAAAAATATTTTGATTAATTTGAATGTTTGGTGTTGTTGTCTGATGTTTGGCATGTCATTATACAGAGTAGGTTCATTGGCTGTTGTTCACTGAAAACTATGTATGATGTGATAAATGTGGTGATTTTTGTGTTTCTTTGAAACAAACAAGCCAAAATAGCCTCCTCAGAATTCTAGAAACAGTACAGCAGTTCTGGTTTACTCCTTTCTGTTATATAACAGAAACAAGTGGAATCACCAGAAGTAGTGCACTATGGTGGACGGCAACATGTTGCGCCGTTGGTTTCAGTTCATTTTAAAATGACAGAAAAGGAAAGAAATCTCAATTACTGGTTGAATTAAAATGACTAAATTAAAAACAGGGCAGTCAAAAACTTGTCTAATAAAGAGAGTCTCTGACCGCAATCCGTTTTGAGGACCTCTCTATTATACCGCTGCTTAACACGATCCATAGCAATCCAAATCCTTATCAATATCAATTTACTCATATCAATAAAGAGCAAGCTCCCTCTGGATCAGTTCTCACTGGCATCTGTCTGACATTGCAGGCCCCTCATCCCACCCAGACGACTCCCCCTCCTCATCAGCCGCACACACAAACACAGCAGCCCTTGACTTTGGCGTCAATAAGGCTGACCGTCTTTGTGAGAGTATCGACAGTTATCAAAAAATGCCCTTGATGTAATTTCATGCCTGTCGACACTCACAGGCCATATGCTAAGGATTATGGGATGCCTGCGTGCCGCATAAGTGAACGGCACTGCAGAGCCAGGGGCCCGGGCCTTGGTCACTTTATGGGAGCCTTTAATAGCCCTCATTGCCAATGTTAGTGCCACAATGGCCAAGTACAGCAGAGTGTCCACTGGGGGCTACCATCAGCCTCGGCAACGGAGCAGCCAGGGAATCCCACCCCTCCCACGCGTGACACTTACTTATCGCATTAAAGCGTCCGCAGTGTCACAGCATATGCCGTGTCTCTGTGTTTGAGGCTTTAATGTCATAAGACTCTCATTTACATTTTCAGAGGTATCCACAAATGCACAGTGAAACAGAGGGCAGCGAGCGGCAGACAGTGAGTGCTCTAGTGAGAACGCTTTTATGTCTGCATTAGCTTCTTTCTTTCAAAGTGTCATTGAGGATGGAAACAGTACAGCCCAAGTCTGATTATGCAGCAATTAGTTGACTTTTTCTGCTGCCACGAACATCAAGAATGTGGCTGTATGTATTCATTTTTAATACTTATTCGAAAAATATAAATAGGCAGTGCAACTATAGTTTTTATATTTAATGAGCCAGAGTTCTAATATGAATAAAGTAACTTAAATAAATGTCCTGGCGCCGGTAGATATCTGATCAAGAGTGCACAGTGTTTGGATTTTAGCACCTATTTCTACAAAAAAATGTGCCTATGTTCAAACTAGCATCTGTGCCAATCCTTTATAATGATTTATCCTTGTGGTGCAATTTTATTTCCATCGAGATGCATAAAATACTAACTGATTTGATCTTCATGATAAACTGAAGGATTATGTTCCTCTATGAATTGAAACCCCCTGTAAACTGAATGTAATGCTTTAAGGCGTCCTGTTAACCAGAAGTTTAAGGCAACTAAAATGATGTGCAGTGACTCTGCTAATTCTGCATCATCTTTTCTACTGGATGTTTCAAAAATGGCAAAAAATGGTCATCAAAGCAGCATATAAATCTTTAGTAAAAACATTTCAAACTCCCCTGGATCATCTGAACATACCTCGTCATAGCAACGATCTGAACTGTTTTTCTCAGCTTTTGAAAAGTTGATATTTGAGAGAAACATAGTGTTTCACAGGGCGGCGGTGATGAACCAATAATATGTTATTTCTGGTCTGATTCAAGAACATTTCAAGTTTCAACTGGACAGTTTTAAACTTTGCACATGTGCATGCACATTATATCTCATTATCCTGAATGCATAATCCTTTTTGGCATTTGGGATGTTACATTTTCTTTTTTTTATTAATTACAGTGCAACGCATTTTGCAAAGAGGAATCAGAAAGAATCCGCACCCTCTATCAGTGTCATACCTTCCTGCAGCCTTCGGTAGCGTTGCATGTGCTTCACAGCACAAACTCACTACTTTTGCGGTGTTTGATTTTCGTATGTTTGCATCCTTTTGTTACCTTGAATTTAATCAACCATTTCCCCCCTCCTTTTGTGCACAGCATTGTTTTTCTGCTGCCGATGGTAGCTGAAGCGACTTAGCTGTTTTGTAAGCATGTGCACATCCTGATCTCTCATAATATTAGTTAAAATCAATGTGCTGCTTTTTTAATTATTGCTCATGGTACAAAGCGGGGAAGGCTCATTTAAGGGGGGATCGATATGGGAGAGCGATTGGTAGACGGTGGAGCTGTACATCAGGCGGCTTGATGTGAAAATCATTGGGGCCTGTGCAGGCTGTGGCTCGCGCTGATCATCCTGGTTAGCCCCCCAGCTGGCTGCAGGGCCTGGGTAATGGGTGAACCCTCCGTGAACCAGCATCCTTAGCCTACACAACACCCCTCTGAGCAGCACACGGTGTCACACCGCCCCAGCCGCTATGCAGGGCAGGAATAACACATCATAAACTCTATTACAAATAGAATAAAAAAAGAAAGTAAGGCTGAAAATTCAAGTGCATCTCTCATTCTCCTCTCTTCATCTCCCCATTGATTATCTGTGCCTGGGATTATTCTCTTTTTATTTGGTCCTGTTCCTTCACTTGTGCTACTCTTTTCCCCATCCCCTGATACACCAGTGCATTGTTCCTCCATGTGCACTTCTATTATCTCTGCTATCTGTCCCTTGACCACGAGCAGGCCTGACTGGAGGCTTGCGCTACTCTGCTCTGTGGGCTTTAAAGAGGTTAATAACTTGGGCCTGCGGACATTATTTAAGGGTGGCCAGAGGAAATGTAACGCTCCTCTGTTTCTGTTGCTTTAGATCCACCTTTGACCCTGGAATCGTCCCTCCCTCCCCAGCCCACAGCGCAACCACTACATCCCACTTTCTCTCCCTCTCTCCTTCTTCACACTTACTCCTTCCTTAGTTTTAGCGAAAGGCCACTTCAGATCTCCTCCATCATGCAGTTTGGCCCCTCTGGCGCTAAACTGATACAAATGACGTTAATCTGGAAAAGTGTGAACGGCAGCGTTTCACGGCCTCTTACCGTTATTTGTCACCATTTCTGTCTCCAAAACGGCTCCATTTTGCACAGAGATAAAAAAAAGTTAAAAGCCCAAATAATTGTTTTCATCATCTGGTCACTCAGCATTTATCATGCAGTTTGTATATCAGCGCGCAGTGGATGATTTATACAAGCTCTTCAGCGACCAATGGGATACCTCTATGAGGGTATCAATCCCTATAAGCACTGATCCAATGTACAATCAGCATCTAGGAAAGCTGGGTTGCACATTCAATGTTCCCAAACGGACAAAAAAGGGAGGGAAAAAAAATAAAAACGTTTCCCCTATTTCCTACCTCTAGCCATTTAAAATCCGCAGTGGTAAGGAAAACTATTTATGGTGCAACTGAAATGGATGTTATATGACAAATATCTAACCACTGTTTTCCCATCTGCAAAAGGATTGAATTTTCACGCACTAGCCATTGTTTAAAAAACAAACACACACACATTAGTAAAGCTTAAAACACATTTTGACATGAGCAGAAGGCGCTTCTGCAATCACCTAAATCAAATGCTTATGTTTTGACAAGCTACCAGTACAGAATATGTCCAATTAGTATTTAATACTGGTTAGACACAGTGACCCTTTCCTCTATATCACATTCCGAAACACTAATGTAATGGTTGTTCCTCATTTGGCCGGTCTTTCTTCGATGATCATTATATATCATCTGCTTCGTTCACATGCTTACATACACACAGCGCTCACACACTCATTCACTCATGCTGAAGGGAGACGGTTACTGCTTCGCATCAATCATTCGTCCATAAGAGCGGTTCATTTACTAATTAAAATCTTAAAAAAAAAAAAAAAAAGAGAGAGAGAGAGAAAGAGCAAAATTGACAAAGCACTTAATTCTTAATCACAAGTTTTGACCAGCGACTGACAACATAATCTACGGTGAAATATCAATCAGGGCCGATGCAAACTACTTTTATGAACTGGCCTTTTTTGTCTGATCACCAAGGTCATTTATTTTGCCTTTAATTCGCCTTCTTAGCAGAATGTACTCAATCATTTAGATTGTATTGTGTAGCGGATGAGCCCGGGTGTTATTTTCTCCCATGATGATAAAGCACGTTGGATAAAGAAATAAAAAAAAAAAAAGTTGAGATCAGAGTGGGTATCAATAAATTACATGCATGCTTAATTTTCCTTCCTTGTCAATGTTGATGCCTGTCAATTTCAAAGGGTTCCCTGTGCTTTATCTAATGAAAGAGGCGGAGGGTGCAACACTCTTTCATTTGGATAAAAATGCTCTGTTCAGCCAGATTTAAGATGAAATGATGCCTTTGGTTATGGACCGTGATTAATATCAAGGACATCTGAGTTCATCTAAATATAGATGATCTGCAGCCGCCTTTAGCGATGCTGAGTCTGCACCATGCAGAGATCACACACAGATAAATATCATCCCCATGCCAATAATAACTTGGAAGAAGTAACACAAACTGGAAGCATCTGACTTGATAGGGACTGATGAGATTAACACAGTGCCTCACAAAGGCAGAGAGCAGAAACGGAGACAGTGATGCTGAGAGGAGTTTGGCTGCCGGCCTTGTTATTGGCTGGTTATTAATTTTTTTTGCAGCAGACTTTACACAAACAGAAGAACCAATGAACGCAATGCACTCTAATGATGGGACAATCTATATGATACAGACACAGTATCTGCAAGCAAAATGTTTTCTTGATTCTTAGTCAGATAGTTGAACAAATAAGTCATCACATAATTACACTGAATCATATAAACATGTATTTAAAAGGCTGTTTAACCACATTAAACCACATACATGCCATTTTAGTGTCACAGGATGCAGGGACAGAACTGTTAATTACCTTTTAGAGGACTTAGATACATTTTTCTTCTATTTAATTCAGCTTTTTTTTAATAGTATTCTTGTGGTGTAACAACCCAATTACTGACATATGCATTAAAATAGCTCTTTTTAATACAAGAAACAAGAAAAAGTGTGTATATAAGCCTCAGCTAAGGCTGTTTCACAAGCCAGCTTAGTAGTTGAACCTTGATTTTAGCACCATTTTGTAGTTTTTACACGCATTTCCCTAAAAATTACATTACATTTTTTATGCCTTTGTATGGTAAAGCACACGCCAAAAAGTCAGATTCATACTTTAACTCTATTTTGTCAAAATAAGTGGCTACAATTTGTCATTGTAGTGCAGAACAGGCCACAAGGTTCATGATCATTCTTTTCCATAGGAGTGTCCTTCAGGCTGGTGGTGGATGAAGTATTTAAATCATAGTGGTAGTAGAAATGGCACAATGTAAACAATAACCTCAGAAAGTCATGCATTAGAAATGTTGATTTCAGAGTGCACATGTATGAATCAAAAAGTGTAACTAATGTATCAAAAATACAAATACTTACACTATCATACTGAACCTTTATTACAGGCAACCCTCTGAGCGGTACTTTCATATATATTTTTTGATATTGTTGCAAAGTAAAGAATCTACACTGATAATGAGTTTTTTGTTTTCAAAATAATCCAAAAAGTATTTCTTAGGCAGTAAAAAGTGCATTTTTTTTCCATTAAATTGTGGCAGAATAAAAGTGTGCAGCAGCTTACAATTGAAATACTCAAATGAAGTAGTGCCAGAACACAGTACTTGAGTAAATGTACTTAGTTACTTTTCACTAATACATACAGACGTGCCAAATCTTGAATTACCTCAAAATTGATCAAATAAGTGAGAAATAGCATTTCAGCCTGTCCCTGAATGCTGACAAAATAATGTGGTTTAAAGCCAATGCAATGTCTTGACAAAGACAAGTTGTGACAGCTTCAAAATGCAAACATTAAAGAGAGCAGCGGCTCCCAGCAATGATATTTTTTTCATGATATATCTAAACCAACATGTTGCCAGTATATCAGCCTGTAACTGCCTTTCCCCCTGCAGAAAACACAGCGAGAGAGAGAAAAAAACAGATCTACAGCTGCTTTCATCGAGATTGAGACAAGTTTCTCTTTGATGGGAGAATGTAAATGTGTCATTTATACCTGTCTTGTCTTTTATCATGATAAAGCAGTTCATACTCTGAGAAAAGGGAAAAGAGAAATGCAAGCAGTAGCTTCATTCATCGCCTGTCCTGTTTCATTCACACGCTTGTGATTCTCTATCATGCTCCTCTCAGCAGCCGTCAAGAGGCCAGCTAGCATTGAAACAAATCTCTCATATTCTGCTTTTTGATTTCATTCTTTCTCCCTGTCGTCTCTCCTATTAGCTTATTCATTCTTCACATGTGACTGCCAGCCTGTTAAGGTCATATTAAACCAAAGCAATCCACTTTAAATGGTTATCTACGACGCGCATTAAAAAGCTCTTTGCTGCCCTTTAAATATTGTGATTGGGTTATAGGGGGGTCGCTGTTTCGGAGCGCTGATCGCTCTCCCAGGAGCCCGCTTCAGAATATAAATTGAGTAATATTATAAAGGCGGGCACTCCAGAAGGACTGGGTAATGAATAGGATTCATGATCTGAGGAGGAACAGGAGGTCATGCAATGAAGTGAAATACTCTAATAACTCCAATCCAAACCCACTCAGATGATGATACATTAACTGAGAGACCCTTGTATTCCTGTTTTTTTTCTCTCTTGTGTCAGACTATATGAGCATTACATCTACTCCAAAAGCACTTGCTGTGGAAAAAAAGAGAAAGCTGATCCTGGTGGGAATGGTTATTTAAAGTTCTCATTTTGACTTTAATGTCAAGGCCACCTACAATAGTGGTGGAGGGTCAGATCAAATCTCTGCAAATCTTGTAATCTGCTGCAAAGAAATTAATAAAAAAAAAAGAAGAAGAAGAAGAAGCAGATTTGTATTGTATTACTCATGCAATTTCATGATCTTCAGCTAATGTCTCAAGAAATGTACCAGGCAGATCAGACAACAGATTACGGCCCCTGAAGGCCTAAATACAAGATATTAAGATTTTAGATGTAATCCCTCTGCGATTATGATTTTTTTTTTTTTTCTGCAAGGAATTACATTCATCATCTTACATAGTAAGCTGTTTTATTTGAGGTGGCCCATGGATAGTTTTGCATGTTATCCCTTCAGATCAAGATAAATCTGGTAGACGCCATCATTGGACTTATGCCTCTCTGGATCTGACCTATCTTACTTGTACCTGAGAATGTCTGATTGCATGTTACTTAACTGTTCCCAACTGGGATTAACATTAAATCGTTGCTGCTTAGTCATAACCTATCAAAAGATATGACTGTGAGCGTGTGAGGGGCTCCGAGTTATGCGTCCTTACATATAAAAATAATTTATTGTTGACGGTGATACGTGGGATTACAAGAGGTGTTCAGAAGATTTTTTTCAAGTTGTGATTTTCTGTTTTCTTGCATTTGAGATGAGACGGAAGAAGAGCAGAGCCTCCCACAGATTGGTAAACATTTACTGTTATATCATGCTTTTAATAGAAGCCAGTAGGCTTTCTCTCTGTCAGTGGATCTTGATGGAGTGTATAGGAGTGCTGGAATGAGTCGGGCTTCTTGCAATCAGGCACAGGGAAAATGGTTAATTCCACTTGTGATGACACCGGCTCGGCAAGCACAACAGTTTTCAAGTGCTGACACTGACCAGTAATGACTGAACGAATGGATAGAGAATAGAGAAGGTGTGTGTGTGAATGTGGAAGGGGGGGGGAGGGAGGGAGGGATGGACGGAGAAGGGCTGAGAAAGGATAGACGAGTCAGTAAAAGAGACACTAGTAAAGTATGAGGGAGAGAGAAAGAGGGAGTAAGAGAGACACAGCTGCTTCTGCACAATCGCTTTTCAGCATCTACAGTCCCAGGCCAAAATACCATTAATACAAGTGTCAGAGGAGTGAGTGGAATCAGGCACTGTGCGATGGCTTTGAGTGGCTTGAGAAGAAAATGCCCAGGATCCTTTGGGGGGGGACGGGCCTGTCCAAGACGGCCGTCCATTCTTCTGGCCCCTCTTTTGTGGTGAAGCCTCTTCTCTGTCCATCCTCGCTCCTTTTATTTTGTGTGAAGATTAAATTGCACATGATCTCTAATGTCTCCGGCCCCTCCGCTTGTCGTAGGTCGACGACCTCCATGCAGCTCAGATAATAGATACATCCTCTGTTTGTCTTGTGGTGAAACGCTCCTCCGCCACAGTCCAGTAACCCGCCATTGTCACAGAGTCTGAAGCAATTAAGTAAAATGGTGGATAAAGCCTCGGTGCGTCCTTTCAATATTTATTACATCCTCTTTGTGAAAAGAGCTATTTAGTCGCTGTATCTAAAATGATCACTAATGCAATTACAACTGCATTTAGAATACACATTAAGGGTAATCTTCACCCCTTAGAGAGGACCCCGGTGCTCCAGTGAAAGGAGATAACAGATGAAAGTTACAATGTCGTTGAATAACAAAGAATACATCCTCTGTATCTACCATTTGAAACAACAATATATGTTGAGACCACTTTTGCATCAGCGTTTCCTCTTATCTCCAAAGTGGTGATTTGTACAAGGCATCATTTTGTTTTCAGATGTCCGTCGAACAGCCTGACCAGGACGCTGACATTTACTTCAATAAATTCTGTGTTTCTGTGCGTGAGACTTCCTTTTCTTTTTCACTTCAGACATGCTGGCTGTAACTCTGCCGTGCTCTTTTCCTCCGTATTATTTCAAACAGATCTGAAACCCAAAACATATTCTTGATTTACGCTGCGGGTCGGCTGTCAGGAAGTTAGGCTTGTGGGATGAGATACAGTAGTGAAGACATGAAAGTGGAGCTGAAAATAGGAGATGAGTCAAACAGGAAAGGGTTCTTGTCAACAGGCTTACCAATAATAAGCCTTTGGCTACAACAGATGGAGTTAGCTAGGTAGCCTCAAAAGACTTAATTAAAACCCATACAGTAGATGTGTGCTGTGTTTGTGGGAAAACTTTACAGCATGTTAAAGGATACACGTTCCCATAAAGCTGGACAACTGTTAGGCCTTGTAAAAAAAATAAAAAAAATAGAAAAGCATGTGGCCTTTTCTTCATTCACATTTAACATGTGAAGAAATCATCCATTCAAATTCACAAACAGCTGAGCACAACAGTTTGGTTTTACTCTGGATGGTAAAATGACAGGGAATCCATGAATTTGGGTTTTGGAATGAAAGCTTGTGGCCACATAAGTGGTGAATATTGTAATTAACCTCTCATCAGCTCAAAATAGTTGTCTCCATACATGCATGTCTGAGAAGCAGCGCTTTGCTTAATAATGTCACATTGCATTAAAGATACTAATCCAGATAATGCTCATTTATTTTGACAGTAGCTGTGGAGAGGCAGCTGGTTTCCAGCTCATCAGAATGATAGTGCTGGTTCAAACATAGTAAACTCCAATATGGGAAAAAAAAAACTGCTGAAAGGGTCAGTGGGAATTTTATTTTATTTATTTTTTAAAAATTGTCTCAGAAATAACTTGATAGATCAATCTTAAATTTCCCTCATGCCATATTAAATATCCGTAGTTTATAATAAAAAAAAAAGTTTCAAACAAATCAGAGGTGGTCCAGCAGGAGGCCCCTGATGATTTGAGATGGAATAACCCATATGTGAATGCAAATCTACACCATGACGCTTTGTAATCGTGTTCAGAAATGGAAAGTCTGGTAAAAGAAACAAACTCTACTCTCTACTACTCTCAAAAACTCTACTTAAGTTTGTTTTATTTTGTATTTACAGTGAAATTTCCTGAAAAAGCACATTTGCTCTACGTACTATGTGCCGTCAACAGGACTATTCAATTAAATTTGATTGAGTTCATCTTTATTTATATAGCGCCAACTCATGACATATGACATTGCAAGGCACTTCACTTTGTAAGGGGAAGACTTTACAAAATTATCAAGAAAAAAACTCTTCAAATCCAAAAAAATCATTGGATTCCCTGTGAACAAGCAATTGGGAAGAATCTCCAGCAGAACCAGACTCAGGGAGGGTGGTCATCTGCCTCGACTGGTTGGGGTGGGGTTACAGTGGAGAGAAATAAAGATAGCAGAAAGAAAACAGACAAAAAATGCACATAAACACTTGGGAGGTTGGCAAGGCAAGAGATACCCACAGAGAGGACAAAACACAAACTACAGGAGAGAGAAGACACAATGTTAGTGGCATGCAGCTGTCACATATAAATGTACAGAGAGTGAAAGAGGACAGTAGAGGAGAGGTGCTCATTGTATCATGAGATAACTAAGGGTCACCTGAGCCAGCCCTAACTATCAGCTTTGTCGAAAAGTAAAGTTTCTAATCTTAAAAGTAGAGAGGGCTCCTGCTTCCCAGGTGAATGTCAAGCTCAGTCTCCAAACTGCAGATGAGCTGTACAACACCATTATATTTCAGTAGCTCCCGTTAAGTCGTTCATTAGCTTGCATTGGTTGGATAAAGTGTTTGAATGAAGTGTAGCAAAAGAGACATCAATCTACTGCGGACTGTGACTTTGAGCCAGATAGCAGAGTGCAGGTTGCTGCTTCACAAAGGCAAGGTTACATTGCAGGCAATATTCCATCATCCAGCACTGCATCATTGACTCCTGTATGTCTGTAGTCTGGACTAAGTCTCTGAAACCTACTTCCCTCTGTGAGAACCAGTCTGCTGACAGCTTGGAGCCAGTCCCTCTGTCCTCTCTCTCTCTCTCTCTCTCTCTCTCTCTCTCTCTCTCTCTCTCTCTTACCCTCTTTCCCTCTCTCTCTTAATTGACTTCCCAGTTTGATAACACATGCCTGTCTGATTGGAGCCGGGCTGTCTCGGTGATGCTCAGAGGAACGTGCCTCTTCAATAGCAGATCAATTAGTCTATTAAGATAACTAGGGACATAGGTCCTCTACTCTGGCTCCTATTTGAAAAGAGTCCAGAGTTGTAGTCTTCAAAAAAAAAAAAAAAATCCGGTTTGTTACCCTGGGCCTGTACGCTACATCTGTACAAATCTCTAGGTAGCTCATTAAAATATTCAAGTTTTCAATCTTTCTGTGCATTGCACACGTGTACGCATTATTGAGATGAACTTAAGTAATAGCCAGACTTTGTTTGATATTTTGAAGCAGTGCGTATATGTCCTTAATCGTGTATTAATGCTTTGTGATACAGACAGATGGCGCGCCTCTTTTGATTTTGTACGTGAGTGATTCAGCTTGAGCCATGGCAGGTGGCTTGAATATTCATTTCATTTTGATAAATCCACAGATTACTAGCAGCAATCTTAAAGCTGCACCGGGTAAGATTTATATGTAAAAAAAAAAAAAAAAGAAAGAATGAAACTCATCTTATCAGGCTAAAATACAAAGTGGGAAGAGGAGGCAAGTGTCCCTGGAGAATCATTCAGTTTATCCAAATGTACTTATGATACAGGCGTGATCCCTGCCATTTCTTCTTCTGTGTGTATTTTTAGAGTCACTGCAGAACAAACTGTTGATACGAAATGTGAGGTTGCAGGGTGAAGGACACCCGACGGAGGAAAAGTGACTTTTTCTTCTCCACGTGTGGCAAGCAGAGGTCTGTGCAATAATCGAGCCGAATAAGAGGTCAACTGACACGGCGTCATTACATTAGCTCCACAGATCTGGTTTCCCACCTCTGCCCATTGAGGTATATCCAGCAATTGTGTCCTTTCGTAAGCAACTTTTATAGAGGCTACGCGGAAAAGCCTCCAAGCCCAGAGGTCAGGGGCCAATGTGCTGATGGATTATGGGGTTTCACTGTGCCTGCTGCTGCTGACAGGCTTTATTGGTCGGGAGGATGAGCTTGTAACCCTTTATATAATTATTGTATTAAGGCCAGTGTGCCCCTGCCTCGCTGGCACTTGTCCCTGGATCAATGTGGAGATAATTTCAGAAATGAATAGTTAGTATCGATCAGCCCCCTTAGTGATGGCTTATCAGCCTCTCGGACAGGTCGCTGTAGATTATTGTGCCATTGTCATTTATGGCCTCTGTCATAGAATTTTTTTTTTGAAGCAGGCCTGCTACAAACAAAGACAATTCAATTTGCAATGGATTTCATTCTGGGTTATTTTCCCCACTTCTTCTCTACTCTGTTGCTACACAATAAGCAATAAATCACAATGGTTTGTGTTTTTATCTCCTTCTTTTCTCTGTTCTCCGTCTGACACCCCGGCGTTGGGATCGTCTCTGAGGACTCGGGGTGGGGAGGAAGGAGGAAGGGGAGGGCGAGCGTCAGCACTTGAACTCTGGCTGAGGGATTGAGTGAGCTTCGGTTCAGACAAACCAATGACCTTCAGGCCTGGTGTTTGTAGAAGAGGGAACTGCTCTATTTGCTGCTCTTTGTGCGGCCTTAATAAACAACCCACAGCGGAAACGAGTGGACTTGAACATCACCTCGGCAGCTCTTTTTTCTGTTGTTTTGTAATTTTTAAAAAAACGTAGCACATTATTCCGATAAAAGACGCAGCTAAAAATCACGTCTGGGGCGTGCCGACTCGTCTGCTATTTAAAGTGGCCGCTCTACTGTAGGTGTGTTTGTGTGTTTATTCATTCAGCAGCCTCTTTGTTTGAGCGAGGCGAGCCCCCCGGTGTCATGTTTGTACTTTCCCCTCTTGCCTTCTAAACTGTGAATGACAAGATGTATCCATCAGAGGGCTGGAGCTCTATTTCAATAGCAGCTCAGGGGGAATCATTCAGAGAAATGTAATTTACTCACTATTGGTCAGTTTGACCCCCGACCTCAATCACTTGACACCGGTTGCCATGGAAACCATTGAAAAAGAACAAGCGGCAAGTCAGATAGCATCATTTCAGCAGCTCATCCAATACACACAGCAAACAACACTGGCGAAGAAAGAAGAAGAAAAAAAAAAGCCTGGGTGGCAGAAAGCGGTAGAGAAAATGTAAAAAAGACACGAGTAAAGCCGAGCAAACTGGATTTACGTCACATCCAAGACGTGGGGGTTTTGTCAGACCGAGTGGTCTTGATCATTACATAATTATATCAACATTGCTATTTGTCATAACCGTCAGACACAGTCATTTTTCCACGCTGCTGACAGATTAATTACAGCCAATTATTTCAGAAGTGTTCTCATATCTAATTAGTCATACAGTTACACAGCACTAATAGCTGAGGGATCAAAGAAAACAAATGACTATCATACATCATTTCAATTAACCAGCATGATGGATTAATTAACACTCTGTCATTTTAATGCCCCGGGTGGTCGGATATGATGAGGGATGATCAGAGGAGGATTTTCACTTCAGTAATGGGGGTGAAGCCAAGAGCATCCGAGTGTTGTAAACAGTCGCTGCTAAAAATGAATTGAATAAAAAAAAAAAAAGTGCCCTCACTGGTAGTAATGTGAGAAACTATTTAAACATGATTCACTCAGATTGCCTGCTTTGTAGCTGCTTTCACCCCCGCTAGCTTTATCAATTTAGTTTTTATTTAAGAGAAGATGTTAAAAAAAAGACTTTTCTGCTTAACTTAAAAAGTTTTCCCTACTGCAGAATTCTTACGAGAGCATCTTTGTATAAGACAGCAAAAAGGCTGAACAAAGGAGTGGTACAAACTGATCACAAAAATGAATGAACGCAGGCACCTCTTGTACCATTCTCTCCTGAAATGTTTGCTTTTAAATGACTGAAACATATAAGAAGTAAAGGTTGATGCCAACTAAAATTGCTCTTGCATAAAAGATGCTCGACACTCTGCTTGTTTTGTTATTTTATATTAAAATGTTTCCTTTAATTCTTTGGTTTTTACAATAATCACTGGATGTTTTTTCATCTCTTGTTTTTTTTTTTTAAGTCTCAGGTTATGGGCTGAGATTTTTTTGTTGAGCTCAACAAAAGCCAAATTCTATCATATCTGTTGAAATGAGAGTATATGGGAACATACATTATTGAGAAATCTTGCAAAGTAGCTTTACTGTTCGTATCCAGATGAAGCCTATGAAAATGTGTAGAGCTGATTTGTTTGACCTTTATTGTGCAGAATGTTGTAACATTTATCTGCTTTTAAAAGAAGGTACAAAACTTTGTGACATTGCAATGGAAGCCACTTGTGCTCTAATATGCATCTAACACAGCAGACCTTTCTGTTTAGCATTTAAATCGAAGAAAAAACATTTCTAGCATGTTAAAAATGTTGATTCATTTGTCTTTTTATTTTTTCTTGCCTAATTTCAAGTCAGTATGAGATTCTGCAACATAATAATTGCATTTTTAATACTTTAAAAGCACAAAGTACAAACGTGAACTTTCGATGCATTCAAACACTGGCATCATTTCATCACTTCTCCACTGTGTCTCATCATATCTGCCTCCATATCTGACTGACGGATATTCTCATTAGAGCTTCTTCAACAAAAAAACAAAACACCGCAAGAAACAGCAGAATCCGAATCCATAACAGTTTAGGTCAGCGCTGACCCAATCTTTGAGTGAGGCCCTCCATCAGTCTCTGCGGCTCCGCATTCATCATCAGCAGACAGGACACGGGCCTTTTACTCTGCTCGTCAATTAGCTGCGTTTTTCTGAGCTCAGGTGTTTTTACCAAAGCTGGCTCAAAACACACACATTGCCAGATGCTGCACAATTTTGACAGACGTGGCCATATTCCCTCCGAACTTAACGGTCCATACAGAGGATTGAATTTAGGATCTATAGCTCTAAATCTTCCCTGCAGCGCTGGAACCCTGGGGAAGCTGCATCTCCCCTTTAGCCTCCTCTCATGCCTTGTTGACCCACAGCGATTAGACAATATATCTACATTGTTGACCCTACTAATGAAAGTTTGACATTGATTTCTAAATAGGCCATCGTTGTGTTTTACTGTAGAGCCTGACGTGGCAGCTCTCATCCACCGTTTGAAGCTGCAGGCAACAGTTTTCCACTGCCTAATCCAACTCAATATGGCAGACACACTCACTCTTCATTTAAACAAACAAAAGCAGCACATAATGATCAGCCCTGCCATTATGGCCGATTGATTTGATCTGGTCCAGGGCGCTGTGGATTTATTTTCTTTTATGCCCATATAGATGTGTGTCACAGCCTCAATATGCATCGCAAGCATGTGTGCACATGTGTATGTGTGTGTCAGTCCCTATTCAAACAAATGGAGCCGGTTTGGGCCAGAGAGCCTGGAGCAATGCTTGTCCTTTAATTGCCATTTACATACTGGCAGAATCATTAATTTCTAATTCCCCTATTATTTGTCACCCCCTGTCCCACATCCCTCCCCTCTGTCTGATGCTCGTGTCAATGTCAGGGCCTGTCAGTGTCATCCGACTATAGGCCCATGGTCCGTAGACAGCTCTAAAGCTGCCTCAAATATCTAAAATTGTCCTTTTCCAAAGAGGGCTCAATGCAAAGTTTCATTCAGTTGAACAGTGTGATTTGTTAGTTCGTGTAGTGATGAGAGACATCAAGATAACAGAAAAAAGGTCTGACCTCTAACCACTGTTAATTATAAAAGGCACCATACACTAAAATCATGCTTCAACACTTTTATTTCTGCAGGAAACGGGCCCTCAACATAGCACTTGCCCATAATGATACATGAATTTTACATGTGATAAATTATACATTCGCCTGAAAGTGTAAATACACTGTTTCTGATTAATGCACGCTACAAAAAATGTTCGTATTGCCCTAGTGCCTATAGGGTCTAACAATGTAGAACTTTGGACAAAACTGTTGCAACAAAATCACTGTCGGTGAGTTTATTATAACCTGAACACTATTTGGATAATGTAGGAAACTAATTAAATATAGAGTCAGTTAACATTTTGCCACTAGATGAATAAGTTACTAAAAGTGTTTCTTCATTATGTTTCTTTTAAAACGCATCTGCTGCTGCAAATTAGTATTATAGAAATGTAATTTCACTGGAACAGGATTTAAATCAAGCATTCTGACACTGACTGCAAAGCTTTGAACCGACAACACAATAACACAAGTGTGCCTTTAAACAGTTTCTGAGAAGTACAGAGATTGGGGAAATTTAGTTGTTTTTTTTGTTTTTTTTTAAACATTTTAGAAGTTCTGAAGAAAAAAAGTCCTACAACATACTTCACAAATTCTGCACATGTCATCGTATGTTGGGTACTTTGTGTTATTTGTACGGTATCAACAGTTCAACTGTGGTCATGGCAAACAGTGAAAATGACACCAATTCCAGATTATTAAACTGTGATACAAAACTCGGCTCACGTTGGTAAAAGAAGATTTTTAAAACCAAATAAAAGGAATGAAAAAACCGACAGTGTTGATAAAATGATTAAATGCTAAAATTGTAAACATGTCAATTGCAAGAAGACCTGATAAAATGATCAAAATGTAGTTAAACTGTTGTTCCAAGGATGTTTTCTCTCTATTATGGCTGTTTACTGCTCAGTATGTAGAGTAATAATGAACACTGGCTCGAGTTTCTGTCAAACACAAGTGAAGTGAATGAGGTTAGTTTAACATCAGCAACGTTGCTCTGATGATGCTGGTCTCTGGCACACGTCCTTTAAAAGATAGAAGAGATGTACAGCGCATTTCTGCATTGCACAAAAAACACAGAGCGACCTCTGTAGTGACGGATCATTCATTGTAATCACAGCAGAGACCAACATGGCATGATTATACCGAGGACATTACAAAGAACCCAGAGTGTAACATCTGTCTGAGCTTAACTTTGGTGCTCAGCAGTTATAGCTGCATTTTGGCATTCAGGAGGCCCTTTGAAAATGCATAAACATCAAAATGCTTTTTGTTTATGATTAAGTTGAGGCCATCGAATGGAATTCCATCACTTAACTTCCAGTCAAAGGAGATTATTGAGCTTTATGATGCAGCCAGTGAAATATCAATAATACTGGATGGGGCTGTTGGGGTTTTTGCACGCTGCTCTTTTGTTTGGTTGTAAATGAGCTGCATCAAATTCAATGACCACAGAAGCCATTAACAATGGACACATTGGGTGGAATCCATGATGCAAACATAAACACTTTGAACACAGAAGCAGAGGATGCAATACCGGCTGAGGCACTGACATATATTTTTTTTAAAGTCAAGTATTTCATGTATAGCTGGTGATTAGCATCGAACGCATTCCAACAGAAATGATTAAAACTTTGATTATGAAAAGGCCTTTTAACCAAACCCTAAAAGCATCACTTTCAGGCCAAATCTCTGCAGGGATGGTGACCTTCTTGTATAGATTTTACTAAGCCAGGTAAGTGCTTTGCATGTAGACATTTGCTATTGGACCTGTCGCTGGCATCAGAAGCCCAGTAGTTGCAATTACTCGCTGATCATCGCCACGAGCCAGATAATAATTAGAGGTTGGCAAAATTCAGGGCCAGGCTGGAGAGCTATTGATTTCTCCATGTTCCCTCTTTGGAAGGATCAAGAAAATAAGACATGAAATTTACTGTCTTCATAAAAGTTTTACTAAATCAGGCCATTTGAAAGGACTATTGACAGCTTTTTCATTACCATACATAGTGTTCTCTAAAGCGTTTTTAAGTATTAGGAATAAGACTGCAGCTTTCTCCTTTGTGTCTTTCATGCACCAATAAATAATGGCTCCTTTGGAATATTTGGAGGTAATTTTAATCACCCAGTCGCACACATAACCTCTGTGAGGTTATAACAGGATTACTTTCCAATTTAACATTGACAAAGACTGCCTTAAGCTTTCAGCTGAGAAATGCACATATGAAGGTGTGCAGAGAGGGAAAAACAATACAGAGACATACTGCTAAAGGCGAGAAAACAGGGAGCACACGATTATTCTCTGTAATCTTTTCCTCTGACAAAATTAGATTTTTATTTTGCCTGCTTAAAGATGGCTGCAGAAGTTCTCCAAAAGAATTGGGTGAAGAAAGGGATGGAATGAGAAAATTAGAAGTGACAGAGACATGAAGAACAGGCTGACACAAAACGCTGGCGTTCTGTATGCACGCAGACAAAGTCAAAAGCAGTTGGATTTGAGTTGCAGCGTGCGAGAGAGATGTGCAGGCTGAAGCCCAGGGGGTCATTTCCCTTCCTCGATGGACAGACTATTAACTTTTTGATTGGCAGCAGGGCTGACGCTGCCTGTTCATCATTGAGCCCTGTCGATTCCTCAGCATCTGGAAACAGCACATAAATTCAAAGGCCCGAGTATGAACAGTGCATCTCAGCATCCTCTGAAAGGGCTGCATCACACGGCCATAAAGAAAAACAGCAGCGTTTCACTGACGCTGATTTCCTCGCTGGCAAAAAGTCACAGAAATAAATGACTTGGAACACTCTGCAGTAGAGAAGAAGCTGAGTGCTGACAGCCTTTCTCGGAGTGGTTTTTGGTGTATTTTTTTTTGCTTTATTTCTCACCCTATCTGCTGTTGACGGGAACGAAGCAGGAACGGACGGGATGGTTTCAGCAAATTTTGATAGAAAAATGGCGACGCCTGGCCTACAGTGGAATATTTACAGGCAGAACTTTCCAAACCGTACTTGGGCCTTGACTTTAATTACTTGTTAGTCTTTTTATAGGGGAAGAAAATATGGCTGTTAGGGTTTATGGGAGGGCAGAAAAAAGGGCTGGCCTGTTTTATCTGCCCTTGCACACGCATCAGTGTAATGATGACAAAACGGGATGTTAACTAATGATTAGTAGAAATGGTTGCAGTTAATTAGTTGGTCCTTCGTTTATCGTTCCATTTGCACATTTTGGGGAGCAATCGTTATTAATTAGGGCCATCATGCCGAAAGGGGTGAGGTGGAACCCTACAGCCAAGTTAATCAGGCTGCAATGAAAGCTCCATTATCCTGCTCCGTCCCGTTGGCCTGTGATCTATTAGCATTATCTAAAAGCTGCAACAGGATCAACGACGAGACTGGAAAAAGAAAAAAAAAAAAAATCAAAGGGACATAAACAGGGTAGAGTTTGATTGGCCGAGTTCTTGGGTCACTGGTTATATGGGCGTATCTCACATGATATTCTGAGGCTTTTTGTGTCATTGCATAAATCCAGGCTGTTGGTATTGAGTGCATTGGAAGCGGTATTTAGTATGTGTGACTGTGCGTTTGTCCAGCCGGGCGGTGGAGTTGTCTTGATACAGCTTGGTTGGAATAGGTGAGGTGTTTGTAGGTGAAGTTGAGGGTAAAACAGCCACTTTGGTTAAGGAAGTTCTTAATAGTGTGTAATCTGGTGATGATCCGCAGAACATGCAAGAACTGAATGGTCAATTTTTTTTTAAAAAAAGGGGATTTTCTCAAGACATTTGAATCTTTAGGGAACCTGGACGCTGTAGTTTATTGTGAGTCAACATGCTGCTGCCAGAAATACCGTCCACTGATTGTGTGTGACTGAAAATAGTCCCCCCCCAAAAAAATTCACTGTTTATGTCAGCTTAAGAAACATTTGTTAAAAACTACAGGGTCCAGCTGTTTTGGGAAATTACTGAGCATTAAAAATGAATGAAACAATGTATGTGTGACTTGTTTTTAAGATGTACCTCTTCAGGAGTAAATGGCTTTGGGGCTGAGTGACACAGACAAGGCAGAGGAGCCAGAAGAACCAGCAGAGAGGGTTAGTTTTGATCTAGTCATGTTGTTTTTGCTGACAGTAAGAAACATGTTATAGAACATGCAGCTTACACTGTAATGAAGTACTGTAAAAAATACAGCTAAATTGCAACAGTAATGTAGTTTTTTCCCAATATACAGTGAAAAACTACATTTTTTGGAGCAAAACAAGAATAATCATTTAAAGCATGTAACTGTAAAGACTGAGGATGTGAACTTAAGAAATACTTTGACACAAAAAACACACAACATGAGATACAACATGACAAAAATGAGACAAAATGACAGAGACAAAGCTGTCACAAAGAGACACAAACAAAATGTCACAAACAAGACACAAGAAAAAATGGACATAAAACCACACAAAGGAGATGCAAAACTACACAAATGAGACATCATGACAAAAATGAGACACCAAGGGACAACAACAAGACACAAAATTACACAAAAAGGCCATGAAATGACATGAATGACACAAAACTATAGTTCCAGCTGCAATTACAGATATAAATGCTGTTCATTATTGGAAGGTCTCGTTACAGTATTAAACAGAAAACTAAATCAATATCTGTATCAATTATACAACACATAGTTTAAGTGAATTACAACAGTGACAGTGAACAAATACAGTAATATACCAGCAAGCACAGTATTCTACTTTAATGTTAAAGGAATATTTGTTACAGTGTGTGTTTAAAAGTATTGTTTTCCCTTTAATCAGTATAACGAAGAGGTTGTTTGTCTGAAAACAGAGCTAATAAAGGAGAAACCAAATGACTTGAGTGTTTTGATAAACTTTTGTATGGTTGATAAGAAAAAAATCAAGAATACTCAATTAAAGGTGGAGTATGCGATCTTAATTTAACACACTTTTTTTGGTCAAATTTATGAATATCTTCCCACAGTCTGTGCTAAAAAACACCCCACCTGGTGCTTGTACACAGCTCTGCAAATAGACCAGACCGACACTATCAAGTCATGTGCATGTTCGTGCATGTGCAGAGGCCAGGGGATGAGGGAGAGGAGGGGAAAGAGATAAATCTGGCTCATGCTATCTATGTAAATATGCTAACTAGCTAAATATCAACAATCTCTCTCCAGAATCGCAGACTCCACTTTGATCTGTAAATCTAGATTTTATTCTTGCACCGTGCACAGAATCTTTCATCTGTACGGAGCAAAACGAGCAAGCCGCGCTATTGTAGTTGTCACCTTTATCAGATGTTCTGTATAATGGACTGCATAATCTCCGTAGAACCGCATCAAACAAAATTACGTGAACTAATCACTTTATCTTTTCAAAGCAATTACCCTAAAAGCCATGTAAATGATCGCCCCTGTTTGGTTTCTAAAAACTCAGCACAGTTGAAGGAATATGAGTGAATGTAAATTCCCGCATCGCAATGAGGTGATTATACTTGAGACTTACAATGCCGTGAAATGCCGTGCGCATTCATCACAAATAACCAGGGACTGGGCACCAAAGTGTAAAGGAGGAAATCAATGCATTTTCCCAGCTTATTTCATGCAAATGAGCTCTGAAGGAAACTGATATGGTTAAGGCAAGGTTACAGAAAGAAAGGGAGAAAGGCCAGTGTCCCCGAGAAATCAATAGAATAAACTTGAGAAATGATTTAGATAGAGCAGATATGAACATTGAAATAAACAAATAACCTTAAAGGAAATCAATCATATAATTTAAAGAGTAAATGGCTTGAACCGGGGTGATCTCCCTCATGGTTTAGACAAATGGAAGATTTTTAATTTCATCATTGATATTATGACAGACTTGGAGATTTTGCAGATGGTTGCAACCAGGAGGAGGGGAGGAAAATCAATTGAGTCTAGTTCTGTGGTCTTAAGAGATGTTAGATATTTACAGCATGGAGGTATGGAGCCTTGTATAAATTTACATTTTAAGAGATAAAAGACCTCTGTATTTTATCTTGTTATTGATAATAGAAACTGTCGACTTTTATCCTGTCCCATCTCAGGGAAGCCTGGCTGTCTTGTGAATGCGTTTTGTGTATGTGACTGAGACGGGGCTTCGAGACTGTGTTTGTGTCCATGAGAGGAGAATACGAGAGACAGAGCAGTGGTCTGAGGCAATTTCAAGCCTTTATTTTCTTGATACACAAAAGGCAGGCTTTGTGTGCGGTTGTTTTTTTTTTTTTTTTTTTCTCTTTTTCTCCCCATCCCGCTTCCACGTCAAGGCAATCGAGGTGGCATAATTGCATCAGAGGTCCAGAAATATAGGGTTGCAATTTAGAAGGAGGATGAGAAGAAGAGGAAGAAGAGGAGAATGAGAAGTGTGTGTGTGTATGTGTGTGTGTGTTGCAGGGAGGGTAGGAAAGGCATCTCAGACAGGTTCATTTACGGCTGGAACAGGGACAGAGAGGTTAAGACATTGTGACAAGAGACAAAGTAAATGTATATGTAAATGCAAGAGGTTGTTATCACTCCTAAAACACTATGCAGCTTTTTCGCGCTTTGGAGACCTAAATTATATTTAGGCCACATAAAATCCAATAGTCCAACTGTGACCCACTGCTATGTAAATGGTTCAGGTAATTCTTTAAAACACTGCACTGGTGGCCAAACGGTGGGAGCAAATAACAACAAAGTGTTTACATCATTTGAATGATTTAGGACTACTTGCAGCGATCACTTTAATAGACTCCAGTGTGCTGGCACAGACTTCCAGGTTACAGCTTTTCCCCTGCTCTTTCTCACTGCATTTCTACACAGACTTAACAACAAGCACTCGGAAAAAGACAAAACTAAATGTACCGCTAGAGTTCTTTCTTGCAGATGTCCAGCCTTGTATAATCCCGGTGTCTGTGACGGGTCTTAATGTCATTTAGTCGGTAATCAGCTGTGAGGCAGTTTACAAGGGACTAGTAAAGCGTTTTGTTCAAGATGGAGTAAATGTATAACAAAGCGAGAATTGGGTTTTTATCAACCTGCAATGTAAGGATTAGACATGTGCCCCACAGAAAGGGCTTTTCTATGGAAAAAGATAGTCTTGATTACCCTGCGTAAGGTGAAAAGATGATAGTTTTGGTTCTGTGATGCTGACTTTATCATTGCTGTTCTGTTTTACTGCTCTCATAACCTGGTTTTTGGCTAAAGACGGGAGCTATTTTAGCAAAAAGCTACAAAAATCAACTTTACTCGTGAGTACAGTGGAACAATAAGAAGCTAAAGAGGCAGGTGAGTCTTTGGAGACCAAAACAGAGTTGAAAGGAGATTGCGTTTTTATATTACATTTGCAACATGACTCCAAACGAACGTTGCCTCACGAAGTAAATTTGCAGTTGTTTCCCAACATGTTTCTGCTCTCCCAAAACGTCAGCCGTTGCAGGTTTGCTAATTGGACTCTAGCTTAAATGGCTTCATGCCAACTAATTTGATCTCCTCATGTTTGGTTGCATATCATTTTTGGTGATCACAAAACAGAAACGTATCCTACTGCTGTATTCATATCATTCAAGTTGCCTTGTCACTTAACCACATTTAGGTGTCTGGAGCAAAACGCCTTAAGTACAATCAGTCATCCATTAAACCACTACGAGTTTCAAGGTTTAATGCAGGGCTTGTACGTTGCAGAGAAACCGTACTATCATACCCACATCACTCAGAGGTATTAGCAGCAGTAGCTAAGAGGCAGACTCATTTGGTTTGCCACCAGCATGCCTTTTTCTTTTTTTCTCCCCCCTTTTTTCCCACCTCGATTGCCTGCTGTTAAAAGAGGTGTATCCAGCCACCCCTTGTCCACTTTAATTTTTAATTACCATCTTCCGCTCACCTTTGTTATAGTCATGACACGCTCGCATTAAGCCGTGTACAGCAGGCAGGCAGGCAGGAGAGAGAGAGTGAGAGAGAGAGGGGGGTGGGAAGAGCGGGGCTTCGCTTGTTCTTCCGAACAGAGTGGTTGGATTCACTTCTCTAATTATGCAGGCAGACGTGCTCTGGGGTGAACTCTGGTACCGACATGCCGCCTCTGACATGGGATCAGGGCCCCGGGGCCAGTGCTGAGGCCTGCTGGAGGATCGGGAGGTGTGGGAGAGAGAGACAGCTGAGGATGAAGAAAATCTGAACGAGAATGAATAAGGAGGGACGACTGAAAGTGTGAAAATGAGCACTTGTGGTTAAGTTTTAACTCAGTTTTGACAAACAATTTAGGCCTGATAACTGCAGTTGTAGTGGAATGCTTCCTAACAGAATATGTACTTTCAATTCAGTTTTTCTGACCTTTTCAATCCCCAAAAAAACAAAACAAAAAACCAGCGACCAAATAAGACATTACAAACAGTTGAATTATTAAAACATGTTTAGTGTAAATGTGCAAGAGGGGATACGTAAACTGAAGAAGCCATCTCCTCTACTCGCTCCAGTCACCACATGAATAAGGAGAACTGTATTCAAGCGTGTGAATTAACACATTTTGCGAAGCATGTATAATTGATATGAATTGATTCTTTTCTGCACTGCACAAAGGCTGTCCTGCTCGTACGTGTGTGCGTGTCTGCATATTCACAGCGGAGTTGGGCAGGAAGAGAGAGTCGGGAGCGAGCTGCCATTAGTGCCAGTCAGTTTGATAGATGCAGTAATTGATGGGTCAGCATGTTGCAGAGCGGCCGCTAAAGCTTCGTTAATTGTCATAAGAAGTTCAGATTGATTGGGGCCGCTGCATTAGTACATACAGTGGAATTGATTAATGTTTTGTTCAGAAACGAATGCGCGTAATGGATGGGTTGGTGTGGCACTTTATTTATTGAATTCATTAATGCAAGCCTCGGGACAAGAGTGATGCCAACGGCTGTGGGGGCAAGAGTGCGAGAGAGAGAGGGAAAGAGAGAGAGAGAGGGGGGGAAAGAGAGAGAGAGAGAGAGAGAGAGAGAGAGAGAGAGAGAGAGTGGGGTTATGAAACGGAGGAATTACTGAGTGACATATAACATAATGATGACATATACTGTAATGTAATGTATACTGTAAATCAGGAGGTTGTTCTCAAAAGTCTGCATCTGATTTTTATTTCAGGTCAGAGATCCAGAACCAAATAACATTTAATCAACTCACTTATAACTTTTAAGTTACATATGTTCAAATTTAAGATAGTAAAGATTCTCAAAATACAGAAATGACGAGTTTGGCTGCAATCAGTTGCATCAGTTTGACCCCTGAACTCTGATGTGTGATTATAACACAACTGTAACATCTCTTGTGATCTGACTGCATGAAAGAGAGGCAGACAGCGCTCAGTCTGACCTTTTTTTCCCTGACTTTTTGTAAATTTACACTAGTTGTGGAAATTGTGTACTGGAGAAAATGAGTCACCTTCTTTATCAGCGGTTTAGGTGCTGATACTAAATTTCTGGTGCAACTTTAATACATGAATAATGTCGACAACAAGGAAACGGGCCACATTAAAGCCACATTCATCTGATCACTGTGATTAATCTCCAGCTACAACATCACTGACAGTTACTTGATGGACAGAACATTCATTTCAAAAAAGAAAACACTAATGTATTGTTTCTTAACACGAGGTAACGGATGTCCAGATTGACTTGCTGTTCAGTCCGGATGGAGGCCGAGATCCAGATGTTGATAAACCCTGATGTTAAATACAATATATGTGCACATGAAGATAAATAGAAAGGAGGAGCCAGCAGAAAGACATTTTTTAATGTGCTGGCGTCACAGTTTTATCCATCTTCCATGAAAAGCAAACACACAGAAACAAAAAAGCACATGCTACATTATTTTATATTGGCTTTTCTGCCACTGTTGGATTATGAAACAGGCTCAACAAGGGGCCCAAAGTGTCAGAAGGCCCCTGGGCCTTAATCTTTGTATGCATGTTGTGCAACTTAATACAGCTTCTGGGGCTTCTTTTTTGATCTGCTGTAAGTATTAGTCTTTTATTGGCTTACTAAAATGCTTCGTAATATGTGGTATTAAATGATATCTGTGTCTGAGTGTCGATGTGAGTATGCTGTGGCAAGAAGCTTTGATAGACACCAAAGTTACAGTGCATTTTTCAACCGAAAGCAGCATCAATCACCCACGTTTACTATACTAAACCCATCTGACTGTTTCATAAATATGCAGTTCAGTTTGTTTTTTTTAATGGGAATCAATAATGTAATATAGCAGAAAAAACAGTGTCTGCTATTTTTTCTCAAAAACCTTGTCTGTCATGTTTTATTGTCACTATAAAATACAACGCTTCCATCATAAACTTGGCGTATCAGATTGAAAAGGGGAGCCGCCCTCTTGTCATAATGTGAATTGCTGTTGGGGAGGGAGGGGGAGTCATCATATCAGCTCAAACTTACGATCAATTACTTAAAATACCAAACACCGGGGGCATCTAACAGGATGATGTTTAGTTGTAGTGCGAGAGGGAACGGGGTGGAAGGTGTTGTGTTTTAAAGAAGGGTCCCATTTAACACAGCAGCTGAAAGAAGTTCCAAGCACTACCAACTTCTTTCTAATCACATTAAGGAGGAAGAGAAAACAAGAAATTTAGCCTTAAAATGGAAAAGTGGAGCCTCTTAACTGGGCCACAATTGTATTTACAGACCTTGTATTGCACTGCTGGACCAAAATGGAGCAAAAAGGGAAAGAAAAAAAAAAAGGCAGAGAGAGAGAGGGGGGGGGAGGCGAATGAATGAGGACACACACACACACACACACACACACACACTCAGTGAATACTCAAAAACAATAGTACACAAAACAGCTTATGCCATTAACAAGATTACATCCGAAACCATAAAAGGGATGTTGTAACAGCATAAACATAAGCTTGTCAACATGGCTGTGGCAGGATGATAGCTGGAGGGGAAAACGCTGGTTTTAACCTCTACGCGAGTGAGACTATGAGCCGGCTGCTTTGAAATCACTGATGGCATTGTTGATGCTTTGAATTGTTTAACCTCCTTTTTTCTAATATAAATTTTTACACACTGACGGGTCATTTACAGAGATCACCTTGCATTCAATTCAATCTGCATACACCAGCTCAGCACACGACATTTATGTTTATGTTTTGTTGCAAAATCTGTCAGTATTTTTTAACGCACCTGGGCAGAGGGCCAATGCAGGCACTCGTAAAGCGCCCTCCCTCCTCCCCGCTTCCCTGTGCCACACAAATATCCATGTAAAGCACTGTACGATCACAGGGGGGATAACAGAGAGATGGAAAAAGCAGCAGACAGTAGCTCAGTGTCAAAGTGTAACACAATTAAAACAGTAAAGTCTCACAAATGAACATGTCACTGTGGAACCTTATCAATTAGGCATCAAAGTGGAGGCCCCCTCTGAGGTGCTTCCACCTTTTCTTCCTGTCGCGCAACACCCTAATATCTCCCTCTCTCCCGTCGACCGGGAACCTATTTGTATGCGTCTGAGTTTCCTCCTCGCACAGCAGCATGGTCAGACGCTCTATTAATCTTTCTATATGAACAGTTACTGGCGCTGATGAAATTGGGCCCAATGAGGCGAGCCTCCAGTGGCCGGGATAGGCCCCATTCATCTTGATTTGATTCGCATGCTGACACCGGAGCACTCTGATGACAGAGGTTAAGTCAGTGAGTGGCCGTTGCCTTCTTGTTTGCTCTTTCAACTCCCCACCTTTAACCATCCGCCGCCCGCAGAAACGAGAGGTGGGAGAAGCACGGGGTGTCTCATGTCGATTTTATGGGGGCACAAACTGGAACATCCGATAACTCCCACACGGCTGATTTCACCCCCTGTCACCAGCCGCCACATCTCAAACAAATATATACAGCGGCGGCACTTCTCCTTGATAGTGTGTGACTTCAACAGATCAGAGATAGATGGGGGGAATAGAATCAGCTGCCTGACAAGCGGCACCTTCTCTCATCCAGCAATTTCACAGTGTCATTTTGGGATTATTTCATTACTTGCCATGATCCATGACTGAAACTCATTTTGGCCCTGAGTGCTCAGAGAAAATGTGTGACATGCAGTTGAGAAGAAGTGAGAGATGGTAGCACTGAGTAGAAGAAAGAAAGGAAAAAAAACTTGGAGTACTTACTATTGAGCCATTTGAATAATTAAACCTCAACTTCTTTAAGAATTCATAGGAAAACTTTGGGTTGTCACTGGATACTGTGTGCGCACAGACTGTGTTTTTCTTGGACACAAATGGTTTTGTCTTGTGGTGAGGCTTTTTATTTGTGATTTGCACTACAAGTTTAAGTAATTAGTATTATAGCGGTGGCCAGCCAGTGATACCAAATTGTCTGTTTCCATGCTTCAGCGGCCACTGAGACAGCTCATCGAGCCAGGGCTATGATGTCAGTGAGGAACACATCCAAGGGCCTGTGGTGGCTTGTAGCACTTCGCCCTCCAGCACCTCTCGCTTTTGCGAGGTGCCTCTCAGGTTACAGAAGGATTCCAGGCAGAGGATCCCGGGCAGGAAGTATCGCCACATTAGCTCCATTAGATTAATTAAGAATGTTTAATTTCTAAAATGGAGCATGAGACGGAGACATGACTCACAGCTTGCCATTTCCGTCCCATCTTTAAATAAATAAATTAAAAAATAAAAAGGAAACCTACTTAATGGTTTGGCGTGCGCTGAGGCAACACGATACCGCGCTCATTTTCAGCGTATGCTACGCATTGGCACTTTATGAAAACTAGCTGCTCTTGTTGAGGAGCATGAATGATGAGGTGGCTGTTTGAAACTGGAACCTCTACTGAGAGAGCACACACACTGACACACACACACACACACACACACACACACACACACACACACNCACAAAGCAAACATAATCTGTAGAATCAGGAGTGTTGACACACAATGTACCGATATTGTTATTCATTCTTTATTCAGACATAATCACCCCATGGTGCTGTAGTTGATGTATTCAACTGCATGCTAAGAGGCTTTGTTTATGCTGCTAAATTCATCCTTTACAAAACACAGAATGGTAATTGTTCCTTGTCTGTCATACTGCTTTTCATGTGTTGAATGGGAGTAATTCACACCAATGACAGATTATCACCACTGACTCCACTGTCCACCTTGCCAATACACACACACATCTGTGACGATATGTGTATACATCCACCAGTGGTATTGTTACCTCCCAGTCGGGGTGCACTGTAAACCGCTTAGACATGGAGAGCTTTGCAGCCTTTATAGCCTCACTCCCCTAAGTCAGCAACTGGGGGAGCCTCATTGGAAACCACACACACAGCTCAAACAGCTACTGGTGATGGAACTTTTTAGTCCGTTTTGCTGTTGGTATTCCTTTTATATCTAAAAATACCTGGCCCTTTGTTGACTACGACAATGACCTACATCCATAAAGTTATCCCACAGAGATGGCAGAATGTTCTCTGGTAAGAAAACCAACAGAATTTTCCATTTATGATCAGAGGTAGCTGTGGTTGAGAGTCAGATGGAGACACCCTCCCCTTTTTATATGATTCATCCGAGCTATGGGAAGTGGTTAGATGACTACGTCTATGAGCAGCAGTTTGAATTAATACATAAGTTATTGCACCACAGCTTTATCTTGAACCAATTCAGATGTCAAATAAATTACATTTGCAACACGTTTTAATCCTGAAGTCATAAAACAGGTTATAAATGTCTTCCAAAGCAACCAATATACCCCTGTTGTAATCCTCTATCTATAGGTTTTGGTTAAGATGTTAAAGAGTAAGGGAAAATTCTGATCAAGGCTAAAAGACACTAAAAGAAGTAGCACTATACCAGCAACATGCTACACTGGCACTTTTTTCCCCCCTCCGACCGTGTGGGCTTAGTATTAGTGTTACCTATTAACAGCTCCTTTTCACTCATTGTAACTGAGACCTAACTTGCCCTGGATCAGGTTGGGCCATGTAGTACTGCTGCTGTGGAAGATAGTGGAAGATCATATATCTGTCAGGACAAATTTTCTTTCTCTGTTTGGGTCTCAAAGGGTCAACCACAACTGAGATTTGCCTTAATTATCTTCAGGTCAAGTTCTTCTTTATGAAGACTGATTTTATGCCCATTGTTTAGGGTTTCAAGAAATCAGTTTTGGATCATGTCCCAAAATTTAACCAGTAAAAACTCTCCAAGCTTCACAACCATAAAAGGCAGCTTAAAAAAAACATATTGGTTGATCTAAAAAATTACACAAATGACCCATGTTTCCAGTTTGTGAATAAGGACAACCCAAACTTTGAGATGACTTGAGCAGGTGAATCGACCTGATCATGGAGCTGTGAATACGTCCAATCAGATAAGGGAAGGGTTCATGTTCAGGTATCAGAGATAGACTTGCTAATGATGTGTTGGTTGGTAAAAGGCAGATCCAATTGCTTTAAAGTACACTGAATCCCTATTTCATATACGCACCATGTGGGGTAATCCTTTCTCTGCACACAAGCATGTTATAGACAGCCCCAACACCACACAACATCTAGTCCTTATAACTGTCCAGTTATTAGGACAGTTCGTGGTCAATGATTGGTGAGTTCTTTAAACCTAATGGCTTATATTTAACAGGCCACTCTTTTGGATATTAGTGAGTGTCCAGAGATAACCTACGGCTAATTTTTGTGCACTGGCAGTGCCCGTAACTCAAGCAAATGCCTATTGGGCTTTATCAGACTATAATAAACAAAACAGAAATTGTGGGCTGCCGTGCTTTTATTGCTTATCTTAACCAACTTAATTGCTGTTTAATTACTTCAACTAGCAGCCCTTTCATGTGTAACGCAAGGGAATGTTTGTTATATCCATCTGTCACATAAATCAGATTGTTATGGAAGGGCATAATGTTCACATAAATGGGCTCTATAAAATATAATCTACATTTTGACATATATGCTCATTTTACAACATTTTATGAGATGTTCTTGGTGGGGATGCTAGCAGAGACACATTGCATCTGTAAGGTAATTATTTGTCTGTTTGTGTGTGTGTGCGTTGTGATGTGACATGAGGGACTGGACAGGCTTTGGTAAGAAAGTGTGTGTTGGGGGAAACCTGGCCCTCTGAGATTTGGCTGTTCCGACTGCACTGGGCCAGATGGGGATAATGGAATGTCATTCTGTCAGCTCCTTGGCTGATTAGGGAGTGTTTGTTATTTATTGATTGTCTTTCATGGTGAATTATCTATGCACAGGTCAGTGCCAGCATTTTATTCCTGGAGCTCTGATGGCCGGCTATTCCCATCCTCACACAAAATCAATGAGTACAAATAAAATGGAATTTTAAAAATGGGGGGAAATTAGCAAACATCTCAGCACGGCCGCTGTCATGCATATGTTAGCGGTGATCTCACGCAGCCTGACATGAGCCTCGTGTTTCCATGAAAGTGCACTCTCACCGAGTATTCAATTTTAGCAGCAGTCATGTCTCATTCTCTTCCAGCCTTGTCCACACCTTTTCACCCCCAATCACTACGCAAACATCTGCACATATCACTTCTCGATTGTATTTACCGTTAGTTTTGCAATGGCAGCGTTCTCACAGACCATGGTGGGTGATATTGTCCCTCATGGATTTACATACTGACACAATTTTGACTGTGTCATATGATTTGGCAAGATTGTTAAGATTGTCTTAAAAAGTTAGAAGGGAAAACAAGAACAAAGGTCCTTAGCCATTTCCTTAGCTCTATGGGGCTGTGGTTTGGCTCTGCAATGCTTTGAGCTACATGCTAATGTCTGCATGCTGCTACAATGTTTATGAGGTTCACCATCTTGGATAAGCAGAGATTTCTTCCACAGGAAAGGGCCAAAACAAGGGATTTCCTCAAACTGCCAATGTCAATACACTTTTATTAGCATTGTGACTCCCACATTCAGGTGGCAATATGACCATGATGAGGAGGAGGTTGGGGTGGATGAGTCAGTCAACAAAACCTGGGACACTGACACTTTGTTTCCTGCCATGTGTCAGTGTTTGTTTAACCACAGCCACTTGTAACCATGATGATAAACTAGCAATTTTCTTTTTCATAAACTGAGTTGTGATTGTGTTTGGGTTCATCCTCTGAGGATCACGAATGGCATAAACCATGGTAATCCATCTGATAGTTGTGGAGTTGTTGCACTCTGTGGACTGACAGACATTGACATCCACAGACACTCTTGTCGATATTATATTTCACTACTAATTGTGGACAACTTGAATCTTCTAAAAGTTTGGACATTTTCTAGTGAACTGAGCATTAAATTCTTGCCATTTACTTTTCATATTGCTATAGATTCCTATAAATCCCTTTAAGGCTACCGCAGAGTCTCTAGACCTTATTGTGAAAACCAGCGTCTTGGAGAAGGACCTCATGTTGTTGCATCGCATCTACACTCCCCCATCCTAATCTTCATTTATTTAGTTCATTTCTTATTGACAGAGTACAGCTGCTATTTATGGTACTCGAGAGTCAACAACTGTCACGCCTGCCTCTCCTTACACACACCCATTCTCTTCCTCTTTCTGCCTTTCTGTTTTGTCTGCGATGTTTGTGTGCTTGAGATGGATGCAGCCCTCTTTATTAGATAGCATCAGTCTTTTGTCAGACGACTAGAATTGCACAGTGGTGGCTGTCTGCGCCGCTGCACTGGATTTTGCTTCAGCCCTCTGAGGCCGATCGCTCAGAGGCTTTTTGTTTAACCTGGCGGCCATGTGATGGGGCCCACTTGGCCTCGTCATCCCGAGCATAAAAGGCGTCGGTGTCGGGCCTTCTTCTCAGACCAAACTGCTGTCCGAGGCGCATTGACTTTCTGTCAGCGCCTGCCCGCTTATTGTTTGTGAGTTTGATTAAAAAAGAAGAAAAAAAAAAAAAGAAGAAGAAGAAGGAAGACGAAAAATGCAATTACTCAAGTTGGAGGAAACCGAATGCAGACCTCATAGAGATAATCACAGACTAATGTGACATTCCTCCATCACCACAGCAACCAGAGAAAAGCCTCTGAGCAGCAGAAAAGTAGTATGGGAGAAGAAGGGGAAAAAAAGAAAAAAACACTGCTGTGCTGTACAGGCACAGATTCCACATCTTCTGTAAAGTGTTTTTTGGATGTCCTTGCTGTTGCAGAAGTGTAATGGCTTGTTGTGCACAAATGGATTTTTATGAAGCATCACAGCTGCATCTGTTTCACTTTGCATCCATTAAACTAGCTGAAGTTACAGTATCGCGCGCTACATCTGGACGCCGACAAGAGCTTCTGTTGCACGACGGTCGCACAAAGATGCTCGGGATGCAGTAAAATCAGGCTCGTTCAGTTTTGTTAGAAATATAAAGGAGACGAAAGAGGGGGGAAAAAAAAGAGAAAAGGGCAAGAAAAAAAAAAAACATGTGTTACTTACGCAGATGCACACTCACTTACACTCCAAGTTAGTGACTGCGGGTGGTATATCTGTGCGTGGTGCGTCTCTTAATTTCTGCAGAGTAAACGGCTTCCAGATGTAAGAGTTTCCTGCTGGCCCCGCCCAGTCCAGATGCCCAGTCTGCCAGCAGATCTGCCTCAAATTGGGCACATTTGAGCAATCATTTAGTTCCCATCTTCCTGAAGGGGAACTTTTATTAATAAAGTCTTTTCATGTCTGTATCTTTGATTAGAATGGGTGGTGCTGGTGGGGGTGGGAGGGGGATAATGGCTTAGTCATGTGAAAGCAGGTTTTCTTCTTTTTTGGTGGTGGTGGGGGGATCACTGTATTAAGCGGAACTTGTGTTGGGGGGGTGGAGGGAGGTGTTGTTGTTTTTTAATGTGTGTTACAGTAGAGTGGAAGGAAACCGGTGATAGGAAAGAAAAAGGACATCCTCTGTTGTAAGTGGTTCCAGGTTAGCCGTCCCCCATACTTACTCGAGCATGTTGCCCTCAGCCACAAACTCAAGAAACTCCTACGATGCTTTAAATCACCCGTACACCAGTGCCTCTTATCTTAAGCTGGAGGTTTCTAATTATATTTTTTGGTGGTTTTGTAAATAGGGCAAGAGGATGAAATAGAGATGTCACAGTGTGTGTGTGTTAGTGTGTGCGCGCGATTCCATACCCGGCCTCACAACCACAATACAAGGTCATTAAATGTAGTTATGTAGTAAAGATACACAGTGAAACAACACTGAACTACCTTACGTGTCATGTCACAAGCTTTCATTTTTGGACAAATGTGTTTGACATCTAAGGTTTCTTTAATAAATTATTCACCAACACTTTAATTAATTAATTAACAGTTTAATCAAACACAAAAACAATTGCAACAAATACATATAATGTACTTAGAGCGGACTTGCATGAAGGTTTGGTTTTATTTTCCTCAGTTTTGAGATATCAGTGTCTAAGGTTTGTATAACGTGAACTACTTTAAGATTAACTGTCTGGTTTGTGGATTATCAGTTTGTAATGGTGTAACTTAAGAATCTGAAATTCAAACCCCTTTATTACACTGAGGTGGAAATCTTGGTGGCTTTCTCAAAATCTGACAACAGCAGTCATGGAATAAAAACCTTGAGACTAATTTAACTTTACATTCAATGGTGTAAAAATACTTAATAACTAGAAAACTCCTTCACTGAGGATGTTAAGCACAGATACAGCAGCGATGATATGCTTTGAGTGTCAAAAGTGATTTAGGTTGAGTACGTGTTGGATTAGTTATTTTGGAGAGGAGAGCTGGATGTCAGTAAGGCCAGTGATGCGCGTGAGGAGAAAACACACAGAATACACAGATAACAGACTTGTGTTGCAGCTTTTGTAGTGACAAGAAGAACTGGATCCAGCTTCTTCCAGTCAGATTAAATGAACGGATATACCAAAAATCGGATTAACCTGCTAAAGACAAGGAACCAGGATACAAGCAAACAGGCCAGAGGGTCGTCACTGTATTTGGTGGTAGTAGGTCAAGTTGGATCGATGCTTAACAGGCCAATCAAATGTTTTGTAATTTATTAGGCACAGCAATGGAGCAAATGAGCAAAGCTTGAGTATATTTTACCATGACATATTTTTCAAAATTGGGTAAACCAACCCTTTAATACTACACAACACAGCACACTGTTGTAGGACTTGTGTCATAGCAAAATCACATGTAATCTCCTCTGCTGTGTCCCATATGCAGGCAGGTAAACAAAGGCAGAAAATGAGCGGATGGAGTTTTTAGCGGCTTGATGTTGGATGACAGTGAGTCCTGCCTCTGCCTTGACTGCGGGTCAGCCACAGGGATGGCCTCCTGGTCGCCTTATTCCCATTTCAGCATCCCTGTCTCCCTCCTCAGCCGCGACCGGCCGTCACTTTCCATTTGGGCCCTCCGTGAAATGCTGACATGCTCAAAGACATATAGGATTCCATTATTTTCACTCATATGAGAGTGCCACACTTGATTCAAGCCGAGCTGTCATGGCAAACCACGAGTCCCTCCCCCCTCTTTTGCACACACAAACACCCACACTTCCCCCATCAACCTGCTCACCTTGAAACCACGTGACACTCGCCAATGAAAACGAACTAATTCTGATGTGAGCGTATGATCCCTCTCCATTTAGCCAATGAAATGTTTTATGCAATTGCCGACTTACCTCCTCGGTCTCTATAAAGCAGCCGAGAGCTGGCCAGCTCATAATGCTGCCGCTGTAAATCAGACAGATTTAATTTCAATTTCATCTCAAAGGGTGAGCCATTAATAATTAAAAGGATGTGTTTATGACTTACAAAGATCATAATTAATCTGCTCCGGGGAGAGAGGTTTTACACAGATTATATCCATCATGTTCTGTTTTGCTCCATACAGGTCATGCCATGGCAGAGGGGGAACATTGATTAAGATGTGCTTAGTGGATTATAAGCTGCTGTTCCTCAGGCAGGTCATAAAGAATAAAAGCAATCTTTTACCTTTGTGCTAAGGCCCCACAGTTTTAACAGGGCTATGATTCATAAGCGGGTTCATAAGCAGCCTGATTCATACGCAGGCTGGCCAACATGGATGTGAGAGATTAGTTTACAACTTGGCCCCCTTTCGGCTGTGTAAGATTAATTCCATGGGGATAAAAATGACTGGTCACAGTTTTCAGTTTCAGATTGTCTTGTGTTCCGCATGATCAAATATTTTCCTTTCAGCTTTTAGTGAAATGTAACCTTGTAAAAAGCATAATTCTGACATTTTCTTGCACGCTGAACATGAAGAAGAATGTCTTCTTAGTCATTGAAACTTTAATCAAGTAGATCTGGTCTATTGTTCTTGAGCTAAACAGCAGCCAAACTTGGCAATCTTTAGAAAATACACTGAACTTGTTTCATGGTGAGTTGACAAGGGAAAAGCACATCAGCAGTTACCAGTCAAACAGAAAATAGAGAGTGTCAAGCACTACACCAAATCAAGACAGATCCTGCAGCGAAATGTGTTTAGGCATTGTACCGATTTCACTTTTCCCGTCTCGCTTCTTTTCCTGCTCCCTGGGCCGGGCGCAGGGGAGGAATTAGCCATTATGATGGCTCCTAGCGCGGCGCCTCGGCTGATGGGCAGAGAAGTCTGGCCCCGTTTTCGTCACCTGTCTCGGCTTCTGGGATCTAACATGGCTGGGTGTCTGGCAGCAGACGAGGCGAGGCGGTGGCGTGGGGTGGGAGGCAAAAAACAAACAAACACAGAGAGAAATACAACATGCTTGTGGACAAAAGAATTAGATGTATGGGCATGGGGAGATTGCTTTCCGTGCCGGGGTCAGTTGATTTGACAAGCAGCATTTTGCCTGGTATATATTATATAGACGTATGTACAGGCTGCCCCTATAGACAGTGGAGCTTAAGTATGCAGGGAATAGTAAGGCAGAACGGGGAAAGGAGGAGGAGGTGTTGGATTGATTTTTTTCCACTCCCTGGTATGAAAAGGTCACTTTGATCAATGCTGCATAATTGGGACTGTATTAGGATCATATCGGGTCATTTTACTGTTTAATGATGAAATATTAAATATTGGGAAGGTAAGATTGCAGTCATTAGCGGGCTCTTTCATTTATAGCCCTTTAATTAATTTGAACCTGACCCCTAGTCCAATACTTTTGAGTGTGCAGACTTAAAAGCACTCTCTGCTGAAACCACAAGCTCTTAGCCAATTGGATCCACTTACCTATACACATACCTCACTTTGTTAATGGACATGAGAGACTAGTATTAGCACTTTAGTAAATAATATGACTCTACTAATAGGATCCTTGGAAGCCACAAAGGAAACTGTGCTAATTATGCTGCATTTAAACCAGATTTTTTCTACATTTTGTACATGAAATAAAACATGTTAAGGCACAAGGACTTTGAACAAGAACATTTCCACTGAAACAATAATACCGCAGCTCGGAATGAAGTCAGATTTCTTCTCCTTGCATGTTGAGGAGACTTTTAATCAGATCACTGACCGACGCAGTTCATCAAATCATAAAATAGCCTGAGTTCGACTTTAAAGAAATACTTTGTCACTGTCAAACTTGACTCCATATTTTCCCCAGACTTTCATTTATTCATTTCCTCCCTTCTAAATCTCTTCATTATTAACCATGATTGGACATAAAGACAATATGTGAGGAGTCATGCCGCCGCGTAGATGAGTGCTCTTTCTGTAAATGACCAGCAGTGGGCTGGTAAAACAGAGAGTGCGTCGGGGCAAAGGGAGGACAGTAGGACGACTAAAAGCACTTTAATGACATGGCTGGACTCGTGTTTCCTAATGATGCAGGCGAGATTAATTATGCTCTGTGTATGGGTCATAATTATACGAGCACTGATCCCTTCCACTGGCTGTGCTCGGGCACTCTCCGCCTGTGCCTTGAATTTCAGATAATCCATCAACACATTCACATATTCCTTTCATTGTTGCGTGTTATTTATTTATTTTGGTTGCATACTTATTTCTTTATGTTTGATGTTAGGCATGAAAGTGGAGGATATTAGATCCTGCAGAAAGATGGCACGAACTGTGAGCATATAGTCCTGCAAAAAGACAAGGCCTTTGCAAAATGTTAAAAGTGTAATTATATTAGGACAAGTGAACATATTTGTATATTAATTTGAGATATAAACGGCTTATTTTTAGTTGCTTTTTTTTTGTCAAAAAAAGAATACTTGGTATAAACAACAGGGTGCCACTGCATGTCAGTCATATCTGATATTGTTTCCGTTACGCTACAATTTAACACTCAGTGGATTTTCTTCGAACAGCAGAGTGATCTTCCAGCTTATGTAAAGACCTGAGAGGCCAGATAGAGGAACAGGAGGCAATTTTCTTTGAGGTAAGTAGAGTCAGTGCTTGATTTAATAAATCTCTATGAGATGCTCCCATCTAGCATCCTGGGAGAACAGCGCTGGGTGTGCGGGAGGGGTGTGAGTCCGTATGTGTGTGTGTGTGTGTTGGTGAAGGGGATGAGGGAGTAACTGGGATGTCTTAATTCCTTGACATAAACATACACACAGATTAATGAAGCCTTGGGAGATTGTGAAGAAGGGGAAAGATTGCTTATCGATCCATATCAAAATTTTCATGCTAATCCCAGCCAGGAGACAGAGTGTCTGGTATCAGAGTTAATAATCTGATTTCTAGGCTGTCCAGGACAATTCCAGCCAGCTTGAGGGCCTAATCACAGCCCCGTCTTCCCATCCGAGAGCAGCTGCCTCGGCCCTGCAGCACGTCACCCCCACCCGCCCATCCCACCCCGTCACTGCCCTCCTCCCCCACCCCGGGCCTCTGGCCCCTGCCACTGACTCGGACAGTGATGGAGCATATGATAGAAACATGTTGACAAATTAAATTTTTTAAATTTCAGAGGAGATTTGCAGCAGAGAGATTGGTTGGTGACGGCGGTGGCTTGCTAAGTGCTACTAGAGCAGAGCTGACCTTCGTTTGTGAGCGTGCTCATGGGATTCCTCTGCATGCTCCCCTCACTGTGTTGTTTGACCTCCTGAGCAGTTGTTGGTCACAAATCAAGAGCTTGGAGTTATAAGGTTGTTTATTTGTGGAGGGTAGTTTGGACGGATGGAAGACTGTGGCTAGTTGGTTACATTTTTAAAAAAACAAGCACAATTTCCTCGCAAATCTACATATGTTGAATTTGGAACCTTTTTTTTTTAAATAACAAAAAAAAAAAAAAACCGAAATCCAAATGAGCTCAACAGGTAGTTCAATCACTAAATGAATGTACTGTATGATTTGTAAATACCTCTTACACATAATGGCTTTGATTTATTTACTGCCTGCAACATCTCATAGTGGTCGTGGTGGTTCCCTGCAGCAACAAGAGGATGTGAGGAGACAGGGTGGGGCACCCTGAGGAGAGCCAGCTGATGTGTCTTAGTTAGGCTAATATCCTCGCCTCACATTTTTCTCTATTAAATCTTAATCACAGACTTGTCGAGTGTCACTTGACATTTGCATTTTGCCAGGCAGAGCCGCGATGCACACAGCGCTCAGAGGTTCGACAGCTTCCTTCCACTGAGCGCTTTGTTCACCCAGCAGCTCTCATCTTCAGCAGGGTCGAGGTAGAAGATTTGCGATGATGAGATTGGGTGTATTCCTCAGTGGGCATGCTGACTTTTTCCACAGTACAGAATGGAACCATGACAAACTGATAAACCACGAACAGACATGAAGGAACAGGTGTAAAAACGCACAGTTTCAGGCTTAAAGGGATGTCAAATGTAGACGCTGGTTTGACTGGAGATACAGAATATTTGTGTTTGTGGTTCCTTATAATAAAAGACACATTTCCACTGGCTGTAACAAATGACTACGTGAGGCAGAACAACAGAGAGAAATGACAAGGACATGTGAAAAGAAGCAGTCGACACTGCTTTAACTTCTCTCAATAATCAATCTCCTCATCTTGATGTTTACAAAAAAGAGTCAATAAGTGGAGGGGGAGCTTTGTGATTGGCTTTGATTTCTACCCCCAGTCCAAATCAGACATTATTGTCTCTGTCTCTGGCTCTCCCTCGCTCTCGATATGACATTGATGACAGTAGACGTGACAAAGGCCATTCACATCGAGGGAACAGACAAATGCATTCCTTTACTGGCATTGGACTCTTTTCTGTGACAGATTGTGACATGAATTTCACTTGAACACTGGAAAGTAGGGTATTAGTGGCACTGAATAGCTGCAGGTTTAAAAAAAAACCAAACAAACTGCAACACGCTGAATTTCTGTGCAGCCAGATAAACTTAAGGCTTTAAATGATACTACAAAGGGAGAACTTACTTACTGCCAGTTAGAAGAAGTTCAAAACTGTCACCAGAAGTGTTCACACCCAAAAGCAGAACTTAATTTGGGAAAATAGCTTCAATCAATTCAATCTTAATTAGTGAGGATGAGGCACTCTGTCTTTTCTTCCTAACTTTCTTTCTCACTTAGGCTGATAAAACGGGGATATTGTGACATAAAAGTTGCAGCTCTACTATAGTGGTCAAAGTGCTGTTTGTAATTTGCTCTTTTGTTCTTTTGTTGAGGGTTACATGATGCCGCTCCTGTCTCTCAGATAAATATGAAGCTACTGCCAGCAGATGTTTGGATAGTTATATATCATAAAAAAGATAGGAAATGGGAAAAAGCTTGTCTGACTCTTTCAAAAGGTACCAAAATCTGAGTGTCAGGGCCTTTAAAACGCATTTTTATACAACATACTTAATGTGTTCCTGTTAATTTGACAAATTTACAAGTTTCCTTCTGAAAAATGTAATTCATTGTGATAATGTTCTATGGCATTGTGTCTACAGAATGCACCATAAAACACGTCCCTGTGAAATTACAGTATTAGAGTACACTATTATATACAGTACTTTACTGTATTTTTACAGCACTGGTAATGCAACTACCTTAAACAGTTAATTCCTGTATAACTGATTACTGTACTCATCAGTAGAGTAGAGGTTTAGCTTTTAATACTAGACTTTCAAATAAAGTAATGTACTGTTTTTATGTATTGTTGCCGCTGTATAAACATTAACTGTAACTGTAGTTGATTGTAAATTTCTTATTTTAAATTGCTTAACTGTAAACTGCAGACATCCATCATAAATACCAATATATCTTTTTTTAAAAATGTATTTATGATCCAGAACTAAGATCTACCAACTATATTGAATATGTAAAAATTTATATACCACTACAACACAGAAAACAATAGAGCATAAAGGGTAAGGCAAGTGACAATTTATTGTATCGCAAATGTTTATTCAAAGGCAACGACATATGACAAATTGTTGTCTATTAACTGTATTTAAAAATTAACTTAGTGTAAATGTAAAAAAAACAAAAAAAGCCTGTCAGGGAATGAGTGTAAAGTTTGCAATAATATTCATAATAGTCCTTTGTGAACTATTGTGCAATCATTTTTGTTTAATCCTCATCATTCTGATTGCTGCCTCCAAAAATACATATTTTGCCATTTAAACCAAATTTTAGAAAATAATTGTACACAGTTGATGTGTGCACAGAATTCGACCGTATTTTTACAGGAACTTATCACAGCATGCATCTGAACACTCAAATTTTTTTTACATTTTTTTTTTTTACAATTGTCATTACATTTTGTGTGTGTTTTTTAAATGTTTTGTATACCTGAGGTGTTCAGGGTCAAAAATGGCAAGTCATTAGAAATGAATGGATAAAACTACAATTCCTCCAAAAATCCTAACCCCATAGGAAACACACACCTGCTGGCATTGTCTCACACAGTAACATAGATCTGTTCTCATAGCTCTGGTACATGAGGCTTTTTTGAGGCCTTGCTCACAATACATTCCGTGGCAGCACAATATCCAAATGATAAACTGTATGTTAGGATCTTGATCATATTTCTGATCATGGCACTGGTGAGGAGGGAAGATTCCAGTGAAGACGGATTCGAGGAGGAAGTGACAGAAGCTGAAAAACAACACAGAATCAAGAGATTTGAAACAACCCAGTGATGAAGCACGTCGGGCCGTGGTGGTGTTTCTTCAACATCCCGGATACATGTTCGTGGTGTGGATGGAGGTGAATCCAGACTGGAATCAGAAGGAAACTGTTCCCAGAAGAGTTGGTAAAAGCCACAGTGGCACCCCTCATTCAAAGGCGCCAACAACCTCACCTCAGACCTCAGACATACAAGGACCAGAAGCAAGATTTACAGCAACCAGGGGCAGAAGAGAGAAGAAAAAAAAGAGGTACAATCTGTGCACCAAGAGATGTCAAAACAAGTATTGTGTGCCTTTTAATTTCGCTGTACCTTGTGTATGATGACAATAAAAAGCATTCTGTTCTTAAAAGCAGTGCATATATTTGCAACAACCCCCACCTATAGTCGAACATGATCGCACAAAATGTAACTGTTATTAACTGGGAGATGTTTTTGCTGTTGTTGATAATACTGTCATTGGCTTTAATGTGTTCAGACATGAATTCTGTAATATGGTGAAGTTGTGTAGTTTTGTTACCATATTCTTTATTTGCTAATAAAATCATAATGGTCAATTTTTACTGGGAACACAAGAGATGTTTTTTTTTTTGTTTGTTTGTTTGTTTTTTTTAACCACTGTTTAATTTTAATTCAGATGTAAGTGGTTTCAAAGCAGAAATGTCTCGGCTAAACTTTGACAAAATGTAGCCTTTGAAAATTAATCTTTGCACAATATGATTGATCTGAGTATTTCTGATAATCCAAGTAATCAATTAATCTAATAATTTAATTGAGTTATCCAGTGATGTGTTTTTTACTCAGAACTGGTTGAGCTCAGGTCAGTAAGCAACAAAGTTAATTTGAAAATCTGAGATATTCACAAGAAAGTAAGTTGATAAAAAGCTGCAACATTAGGTGATACTTTATTCATTATTATGGGTTTATAATGATCTATAACAGGGTAGAGATGTACTGCAAGAGGAGGGATTAATCTGTACAAGTAAAAATGTAAAAAATACTATTTCTTAGTCAAGCACAGTAGTTCTTGAAATCATTGGGTCAGCCACCCAGCAGAGGTTTGCATGCTCAATTCTAAAATAGCAGGTACATGAACCCCTATGTTGTGGGTCATTTTGAGTTTGCTTTTTTGTGTGAATCCTAGTTTAAATCAGGCAGCTTTAGAAGTCCTGGTGGGCACCGTCGGTCACACTTGGTCCAAGCAATGCTTTTAAAGCTGGGGTAGGCAAAAAAATCTGGAAAACACAGGAGAAAAAAAATGCCAGAAATTGAAAATACAACCGTTTTCCTGCTGCTCTGCCCTGTCTGCCTTTGCCCTCTTCCAACAGACATGCACAAGAATATGCATGCACTTCAAACATGCTGAAATCAAAAGTCCACATTTATATTTAGCCTCACACAGGACATAGAGCTACCATTCGCATTTACGCTATTTTTTATTCTATATGCAACATACAAAACACTCTTATACCATCTCACCATATCTGTTTTGTAGGTAGCTGTGACTGACTGAAGTCTCCTGTCAGACTACATTTTCTAAAGCATGAAAACAGAAGTTGTGCAGCAGTTTCCTTTAAGACCACTTGGATGACAATATGCCAACATATGTAAGGGACCTTTTGCGCAGTGACACCAAATAGCATCTGCCTACCTCAGCTTTAAGCTAAGCTATCTGCTTTCCTCAGGTGTTCTGTTTTCCCATTTCCATTCCTGGCGCTAATACAAACCAACAGCCTTCTAGTTGTACTGACAAATTTATCATAAAGACATGAAGGTGGTATCAATCTTCTCATCTAGTGCCCCTGTTTGCAAGAATGTAAATAAGCGTACTTCCTAAAATGTGAAGCTCGTCCTTCCTTCTTTATAAAGCAAAGATTCTGCCTACCATAGTAATGTCTAAATGGCTGCTATCATTTAAAACACTGGGCAGCTTCATAATGTCCACTTAGATGCTGGATGTGCCTTTATGAGCCTGTGTGTGTGTGTGTGTGTGTGTGTGTGCATGAGATCTGGGTAACCGTGTGAGCCTGTATATGTGTGTGTCTGCGGTGTGAATAGCCTCTTGCAGTGCCTGCCAGTAAAAGCAATAATTTGACAGTAATGTTGCCAATAAACAAACAAAACCCAGCCTCGCTCATAATCTGTATCTGTTTGGGAGAGCATAATGATGTGTTAGCATGGCCCGCTTTTCCATTGTGCTGCAGCCTTGTCATGGTGGCTCAGGGGAAGACTTATCCATATGAGAGGCTTAGGGAAGCCTGTTCAGATCCGCCAGGATTAGGCCCAGGCTAATACACTGGGTCAACAGCATGGTTCTCCTAATGAGACAGGTGTACAGTACTTACGACTGTCTCTCCACGTAGCGAAGGCTCAAACAAAAGCTGATATCATCCCTCCCGGCTTAGCCCGACTCGTATGATATCCCCCAGTAGTAAATACAGTCGCTGTATCAACCTTAATGCAGACATCCAACAAGCTCAGAGGCGATCTGGGCTCCTCACCGTGCCGTGGGATTGTGGTGCCAATGGCCATTTTTAAAAATAAGAAATGAAACATTTTAGGAGGATTTCAAATGCCTTTGTCTCTGCTTGTCTCCTTCAAAGCCAGATGTAAGCTATGTCCAACGATCACAGCTGTGGGTAGAGAGTTTGGTACGCTACAATACATTTTGCACTTGTGCAGGGCTGTAGAAGAACATTTTTGTCACTTTGCACCAGTAACACAGTATAAAACTGCCGGGTCTGCTGTCTTACTCAAGAAAAGAATCAGTTGTAATGAATCAGTTGTAAATGTTACATATTATGAATATCAAAACCAGATTATAAAGGAATGTAGAAATGCATAGGTGCTATGTTACTGTTGCAAGTCATGCACCTTCTAAAGAATCACAAGGTTCATTTAAGGAGTCACAATTAAAGAAGGAAAACAAAGTTCTTATGTTGAATCTGATATTTGAGGTTTGCTTTTTGGGAAATACTGAACAATTTTACCTCCTTTTTGTGCCTCATAAGTTAACTTAAATATGACCAACTGAGACATTTACAGGAGAAATAGGGATGCAAAATATGCATTGCTTCAGTTAGGACATGTGGTTTATTCACTTATAATGAATTGTCTTCTACAAACTTATGCTTATAATCATAATTAAAAAGTATATTGTATTTAATATTTTCCCGACTTGTAGTATAGCGTGCAAATACTCAAGCGCTTCAGTCACAACGAGCTTTGAATTGTACTTCAATACAGTACTTGAGTGAGTGTATTTTCTCTGCACTTAACGAAAATAAAAAAAGTAGTTGCATTAATCTTTTGGAGTTATGGCACCTTCTAATGAAATTATGTTCAACCAGCAAATTATTTTAAGTTAGAGGAATTAGCTTTCAAAGATATTTTTAATTGCTATTTTTAATTGTCTTAAGCTATTGTCAATTATTGTTTCGATTCAAATTGTGTCCTTTTTTTTCTAGAGTACTGTCTTTTGGTATTTGCATGCTCATGTAGTGCAGGCAGAGGGATTTTCTCCAACCTGGCAACCCCAGTGTTCTTTAATTACTGGTCCGAGCTGTCTGAAATTCTGATCTTATCAAGCCAATTTTGTTAAGTTACCTTGACTTAAATTTAGTTTTAATTCCTCTAAAGCAGAAATTTTAGTTTAAATTATATATATTATGAAGTTGGCACAATTGCCAACAATATGATGTCAAGCCCACCCAATAAACTAATGTTTGCTACTTTAAATGACTATCTAAGTCAGTACATTAGGTATTTTATCTTGCAACCATGCATTTAAAACAAGTGGGCATACCTTCCTTTAAATGCTTTATGCGTGTATTTGAAAAGTGTTATTTTGAATGTATTTAAGATGAAAATGATATGCATCTCTCACCAATACAAGTGGCTCATTTTGCAAAAAAAAGATGAAAAAAACCCCTCAGACTAACAAATCTGCGATCACATGATGGCACATCTCACCCTTGTCTCCCCCACTTGACGATTCCTTGTTTAGCAGAAAAACATCACGTCTATTCAAAGCCATTGTTGTGGCTTTCACAGCCTCCGGGTATTTGATCTCCACCAGTTACAATTCCCGCTTTTCTTTACCTATCCCTTTTCATGAACCTTGCTCACAAACCATGAATCAAGCCTCCCTTCATCCCCTTGAACTCCCCCCCACCTCACCCACCCACCACTTCACCCACACTTACCCCTCCTCCACCTCCTCCTCCTTCCCCCCTGGCTTGTCAAAACATTTGTGAAATCCTATTTTCCTTTAATAAAGTATAGTTCTGTCCTGCAGATGTATGCTTGGATAACATGTCATACTCTGTCTTTGTTGAGAATGGCGCCCCGCTGATGTTCTTAGGCAGTGAGAAAATTGCCTTATTGAAACACGTTGCTTGGAGTGACTATAATGCCACAGTGAGGGCCGGCATTATGCACATGACATATTCAGGACCTTGGAGTGGAAAAACTATGAATATAAAGTAATCACGGAAGGCACCTACACGTTTCTCCACCATGATAGCTTTGCTTTTCCTCTAACCTTTGTCAAATATGATGATTTCATGATTTTAGACGAAGCATTTGGGTCGGAGCTGGCTGCTTCTACAATGAATTGTTGAAGCAACATTTCACACACACACATCTGGTCTTCAGCGCGGTGTGGAATCAATAAAAAAAATATTTTAAAAACACACCTCTCATAAATAAATATATTCCTAATTATTAGAAACAACCACTTTCAAAAAAATTGATCTCATCCTGTGCACGGGGCCTGAAAATAATTCTGCTACACTGCAGCCACTACAAGCACTTTGAGTTTAATGGGCCAGGCTTTGTGTGTCAGTGTGTGTGTGTGTGTGTGTGTGTTTGCATGTGCATGTGTGTGTGAGAGAGAGAATGTTCTGGGGAGCTGTGTAAACAGAAATACTAAGCTACCCCAAGAGTGCACTTTCTCTGTGAAGTTAAGAGCTGGGTACACATGTTTATTACAATTTCAAACAAAATGCAAATGCCATTAAACAAATGGGGTTGAGGCAAATTAGCCAGGAATTTAATATTCGCCGAGTCTATGATATAGGACATCTTGTTACGAGACAGTGGTCTGAAGTATCAGTCGCGAGCTGAGCCTTTCATCCAGCCGGCTCTCTTGAGGATATTTGTAATTAGCATCATTTGCCTAATACTTCAGGTTAATTAGAATATTTAATTGAATAGCTCTAATCTTCGGAGATGACTATATTATAATCAAATTAGCACCACCACTAGGCTGGCTATTGAACGTGGCAGACTGCCTGGCTCCTGGTCTCTTATCTGCTCCATCTCCATAGAGCATTCTCACATACTTAATGGTCCATTTGAACTATGCTATCAACATTTGATTATTCCTGAACAACAAAGGCAGCCACACAACCAGTAGGCATAAAAGAAGAGATGATAAAGAAAAGCGCTATGGCTCCCATATGGCAGGTTGGGGAGAGCGCTCGCTCTGTGTGAAGCAGCCGAGCCAGGCGGCAGGGCCTGCGAGGCCATCAGGGAAAGGAGTCGACTCAACTCTTACTTGCCTCCATCCGCCCCCTCATCTACCGAGCCAAGTGTTTGCCAAGATAAGCAGATGAGGAGACATATGCTTGAGAGGCTTCTGGAGAACTATTGAGAGAGTTTTAGTAGTCGAACCAGATGAAAGGAAGGTCTGTAACCCCGTGGTATTTATACCGCTGTATACAGTAGCTGTGTCTCTCCTTTCTTTGCCTTTATTGGGCTTTAGAGGAGTTGCACATCATTTGTCTTACAATGTTTGATTAGATTCCGCCTCTTTAATCCACACACATACTGTAAAAGGATGGTTTTATACTGAACATAAAGTCCATTAAAATGAAATCAGTCATTCTGGCTTTATTGAACTCCAAAAGTCTCATGCTCATACACAATAATCCGTCTTGCCACGAGAAAAACAAACTAATGAAAAGCTAAATATTACAGTGCGTTCAATTGCAACAAACAGATGGCAGCTAAATTAAAAGAAATTACATATACATTATCTTCACTTTATGGCTTTGCTCTAATTGAGGCGATTATAACTCCTACCTTTCTCCTCTATAATGAAGTGAATTAATTCATTTAGACTGGAACGTGTTGCAATTGTACTTGCCAGTATTTGTGTTTAGCGTCTCAAGTGATAATTTTTGACAGTGCCATATGTTTCGCCGGCAATATTTCTTCTTGGTTGAGTTTTATTACATAATTTTATTTGTCCCTGCGCTGATTTCTTTATATATCTGCAAATGAACTCTTGTTGCAAATAGGTAGCCATATGCCACGAGGATGCAGAATAGAGGCTAAAAAATATTCCTTAGGCTTCCCGCTAATTTGTTTTCTCAGCTCCGTCTCGCTGTATGGCTGCTGATTGTGCATTGTGGCTATATTAAAATGATAATGAATAAATGTATCATCAGTCCAACCCCGCCTTCAGTGGACTCATTGAACATTGCCACCAGGAGGAAAGAAAACATAATTGTGTCCTCGGCCTTTTTAGTTTCACACGTTGTCGGAAATGACAAAAAGCAATAAAGCAGGTCATAATGGAGCCTTTTTATGCGGGTGGAAAACAGGAGCTTCTTTGCAATCATGGATACTGTATGTTCTTTTAAATAACAGCATTAAATTGAAATTGCATTTATGTAATGATACATTTGAGCCTATTACAGTTCAGTTTTGCTTTTCTTTGCTTGCTTTTTTGTGTGTTTTCTTGATAAAAATACATTGCACCAAGATATATTCGTACCTTAAACTTCTTCTTTTTGTTGAATATGGGGAAAAAAGGGGTCATGTAGTAGGGGGGGGGGGGCTACTGGTGATGCTTCTACATGAGCACAAGTTCCACCTTGGTCCCGTGTTTCTAGCTACACTTTCTTAGTCAGAGTCGCTACACAGTGGAGTTAATCCATTTTGGAAACAATGGCGGCGTCAATTGCCACGCTTCTCCAGCCTTGGAGAGAACGGTTCGGGATTGGCTGCACAGCTCCTCGGCAGAAGCAGTCAAATAAATCATTTACAAATGTTCCATTAAGGTGTCTGTAATAACCAACAATGAGTGCTAAAATAGTTTTTTTTTTTTTGCCTCTCCTTCTGCAAAGCAATCCGTTCTTATTAAGAATTTGGAAACAAGAAGCAAGGCCTCCAATGTGTCTCCTTAAAGACGCTCACAATGTTGTTGACATTGTAAAGCTCTTCAAGCACAGTCTGACAAATTCTCACAACGTTTTATTCTCCCCCTCCAGGCGGAAATGAATGAAACGCACGCACACACATATGCTGAGTGTACTTCCTTAACTATACTAGATAATTAGAAGGTTCAACATGTTTGTCCAAGGCTTTCAGGGTTGCGATCATTCCCACAAAAATCCCATGTTCTCATAAACATTTCAATTTTAGAATATATTTGGGTGATTAAAGATGATTAAAGTCAACCCAATTATATGAAATACTTAATTATGTCAAACTAGTAACAGTTTTATTTGGGAAGTGCGGTATGGTTAGTTGAGATTCTCAGATTAAAAGCAGTTCAAAGCATGCGAGTCTTGATGCCACATGTTTTGATATTAAATACAACACCGTACAAACGTCTGGAACATCTGACTAGATCCTTTGAAGCTCATTTTTTTCTTCACACAAGAAATGGAAATATTACTTAAAAACAGAAAAAAAGGGCCAACACCCTGTAATACTAAGAGGTAACATCTGCAGTAAAAAGAACCAAAACCTTGATGAAGACATGCTGAGGACATTCTTAAAAAACAAAATCTCCAAAATAATTCATCTGCAAGAAAAGCAAGAAATAACCTGAGAAAAGAAATGCATCTAAAACTCCTGAAATTCTGCTGGGAGAGGCAGTGAGAAAGAAACGGTGGTGATCTATATTAGGATTGTTTAAAAAGGCCTGCGCCGGCCTACTCCTTGATGTCCGAAGCAGTCAGACCCCAGTGTATGGTCAGAGGCGGTTTGATGCTGGGTTTGATGGAGTATGTCAGTCCAATCAGCCCAGCTTCCAGAGTCTGATTGGGTCTGCCAGCCGGAGAGGCAGCCCTGATATTAGCTCTACAGCCAGCTGACAGCCGGCATAGAGGGCAGCTTATACGACACACAACAACAAAGCCGGCGCACTGAAGGGCCACACTTTGTCTGGGCGAGTGTAAAAGATAGTAGAAGAAATGTAAAATAGAAGAAAGTGGTTTTCAAGAGCTAAAGATTGACCAGAGAGAAACGCTTAACTCCCTACTTACTGCTTCACTCCGCTGTGCTGTGCTGGATGCATACATTAGATCTCCATCATTGCAACTAAATGTGAAATGAAACTTATTGTTAAATGAAGGGTAAAAAACAAGTCTACTAGAACTTTGCAGGGATGTTATGATTGTGCAAAACCAAATCCTTTTGTACTTACAGAATCAATGTATTCTGACATAATAAAACCCAAAATGTAGAAATAAAAGTGATAACTCTTCCCTTATGCAGGTTACCATAAAGTTGTGTTAATACTGGGGATGCATAACATTGTATGCCCATATTTTCAGACTTATTTTGGCTGATTGCAGATGCTGATACCAAAAAATGCAGATCATTTTTCCATCTATTTCCAGAGAACATCAGAGGTTTCCTGTAGTAGAATTACCGTTGTATTGTGTTTATGCCTATAGGGGTTGCCCAGACATAAAATATAATGCTTTCCAAATGTATGCATTCACTGTGCAAAAGAAGAAGAAAACTTGCCATATTTATTTCTAATAAAGGCCCTTGATGATGATGTTGCTGATATTATTGTGCATCCCCAGTTCATACATCACACTGTTATATGTTACATAGATTGGGTTAACACACATATACACTCTGTGGTCTATTTATTAGGTTCACCCATAAGACAAATCTTCACTGCTACACAGGAAGATTCAGATCCTTTATTTAAGATGTGTAAACACATATTTAACCCGTGTTAATGAACTCTGTAACACAAGTATGAAAATGTTGCTTAAGTTAAAAAGAATTTTAGTATTTTCGTATGTTGTTTTAGTATTATCATTGACATTTACTCCAAGTATTAAAAGTAACTGTACTTATCCTGCTGTGCTAAATAATTAGATTATTGTTATGGTATAATACATTTAATTATCTATTGCATTTCTTACTCAAACTACTAATGTAAAAGCTGATTTTTTTCTCTTGCAGCTTGTTAATTTGAAGCTCACTTTGAACTATTTGGTTTCTAGCTGCAACTGGAATGATTATTTTCATTATGGATTAATCTGCTGATTGTTTTCTCCATTAATCAAGTGTTTGTTTGGTTTTTAAAAAAATAAAAAAATCTGAAATTAGTAAGAAATGTCACAAATGCCCGAAGCAATCAACAAATTAGTTGCCCAGTTTCTCTCTAATTAATTAATCAACTGATTTTCTCATCTGTATTTAAGCTGGCGGGTAGCTACACATGTCATATTTTATAAGCTCTGCATGTGTTTTATCTGCAAAAATCTTAATTTGGAACATAACTTGGAACTGAAGCTGTTGGATTCATGTAAAGTCCATCCATCCATCCATTATCTATACACCCCTTAATCCTCATTGGGGTCGTGGGGGGGCTGGAGTCTTTCCCAGTTGACTTAGGGTGAAGGCAGGGGACACCCTGGACAGGTCACCAGTCTATCACAGGGCTACACTTAGCGACAGACAACCAAGCACACTCACATTCACTTAATTTAAAGTTAAAAAGGAAAATATTTTCTTCTGAATGCAGTGGAGTAGAAGTATAAAGAGTCATGAAAATATAGGATTAAAGTACAAGTACCTCAAACTTACGCTAAAGCACAGTAGTTAAGTAAATGTACTCAGTTACATTCCACCACTGCAAATCTGCAGTTCTGCACTGAATTATAGTCATGTTGTTTCTAACATACTTCTCCTTGCCATATTTCTAAATGAGCTGGACAAAACACTTTCACATCTAATCCACTCAATTTCAGTATTACAGAAATTCCTGATAAAGTGCCACCTGAGTGTTTATTTCTTTTGCTCACTAAAATACAGAGCAGAGCAACATATAAATGTCCTCAAAACATTTTGAAGTATGTTCGATTATCTCTGCTACAGAGCTTTTCAGGTGTTGGGGTTTAGGGATGAATCAAGTCAAAAGAATCACACATGTGTCAGGGATGGGGACAGAGATCTGGTATGGATAAAGGTGGTGCTGGGCTGAAAGAAAAAGTTGAATTTGCCTTGTGTAAAGCATCTCTTACAGGCATGTGGGAGACTTAAAAGCTTCGGAAAAGTTCTGGGGGAAATTTTCTCTAAGGTTTATGAGCCATAGCAGATGAGTAGATGACCCAAGTTAATTATTATTGAATTTGTTTTCCCTGCTCCACTGATACTTACCTCTACCCTGATGCAACAATGACAGTGGGTTCTGCCATTAAGGCAAAGAATGTGGCTTGTCGGGGAGGGTTGTTTGTTTTCTCACATGAAGAAATGTTTACGCTGTCCAAACCTGTTCTGCTTCATCATTTGTTACGGTTCGCATCCAGTTGTTTTTTTTAATGCATCATCATTTCGTTCTCACAATATTAATCAGAATATTGTGCAAGAAAATCTGTGTTAAATAGGTAAAAGGCATTGCTCAGAGTTTCCATGGCACTATAAAAACATCGACACGTTTTTCTCCTTCAGTCAGTTTTTATGTGCTTGTAAATTAGCGAGCTGACTAGGCTGACATGATAGGATATCAGGAGTGAAAGTCAAGACAATTTACTCCAATCAAACGCATAATCTTGAAATTAGACTGTAAGACATGCAATATGGCACATTATAATTGCTGGAAGGTTTAGGGGCAGACTTGCTGTCAGCGCTGTCACAAGGAGACATGACATAAATCATCATGTACAGATAAACCCTCTCTCCTGTCATGACTGAATGCAAAACAGATGAAACACAAACTGCCTCACACTGGAGTTCACCAGTTTATGGGAAGCAACGGTTGTGTGCTCAGTTATATGTTTTAGGTATTAACACAACCAATATATCCCTCTACTGTTTTTTTTTTTTTATTTTTCTGGAGAAAAAAAAAGAAATATATATAATCAGGCTGCATTTTTATCGTACACACTATAACAGTCTGGTCAAGCAACAAGCTAAAACTACCTCCCACGGTGCTGAAAAACAATACTGTCGCTTCTGCATTTACAGGATGACATAATGGTGACATGCGTTTGACAAGTCAACAAAACAACAAAAAGAAGTGTTGTGTGCATATTAATTTGAAAGCACTGCCAATATTATTATCAACATATTTCTTGACTTGTGTCATTCATCAACCTATCCATTATCTGTAAAAAAAAAAAAAAGATAAGACAACAAAAACCCTCCCATTCAACAATACGGTCATGTGTTCATAAACAGTTTCACACCAAATTGTGCAATTACAATGTTGGTCCACAGTGCACAACAGATTATTTTCACAAAATCATCTGTTCAATTTCATGTATTTTTTAGGAGCTATTCCTGGTCAGCCTACAAAGTAACTTTGTAGTTTGGTGTAATTCAGTCTGACTTACTAGGTGGGTGCTCATTTTAGGCACTCTTGTACTTCACTTTTATACGTTAAGGTAGTCGTTGCTGTTGAGAGTGAACAACAATAACCTCTGTACAGCGACCTCAACGATTTGGTATCATGCTTGTTTATTAATGTTAATTATTTAATTTATTCACAATGCTCATCTCCCTGTGTGCAAATGTTCCATCAAAACGATTCACAAGTTACTATTTAGCCTGAACTATGAAGCCACATCTCCTGCTTAGCCCCGCCCACAGTGACTCTGATTGGTTTAAAGGAATACAAACAAGCCAGAGCATGTGGTGACCATTATATTCTATAGGATGGACTGGTAAAGCTAGACTAGGTGTATTTTAACCAAAACTGCGATATTTTCCTAAACTTAGCCAAGCAGGTTTGTAGCAATGTCTGAAAACAGTAACTAGAGACAAAAGTAGAGCGTGACTGAAAACACAAACAATTGTAAAAATAACACAAAAACCAACATTCCCAGGTGGAACTAAATCCTCAGGTGAAAATTCCAGGTTTGGTTCAGTCACTGCCACCATTCTAAATTCCTAATGTGGATTTCGTAGCTGCTTTTATGAACAAAGAAACGTGACGTGAAAGCCAGTAGAAAAGAATGGTTAGGTTTAGGAATAGATCGTAGCTTTGTTTAAAATGCACCTGTGCAAATGCTTTCTAGGTTGTTATGGTGACAAGACCCACCACAACAATAACCTCTAAAAAAAACGTTAGCCTCTCTCAATTAAACCACCTTTAATGTGACTTTAAAGCAGGTTGTATGCGTCTGTGTTGCACCGATGAAGATGTTTTGTTGATCGTGTGAATCATTTGGCCACTAATTTACTTTGTATAGTGACTTTGCATGGATCCAATCCCCGATTTTTCTTGAAAAATGACCATGATGTCATTTATCCAGGCTTGTACAGCTGGAATGGCTAAGTGAATGGTAGCCATGCTAAACATTCTAAATGTACAAATCCAAATGTCCAACACAAAAAAGGTCTTTTAAGGCCAATAAATGATCATTTGGAACATCTCTGGCTTTGGTGCCTCCTTGTGGTAACAACCAAAAGATACTGTTCTAGTTTTTGTGCTTGTCAAACATGTTCATGTACTCCATCGTGGTATCAGATGTGGATGGAGGGAAACAGCAGCTTGGGGGTGCCGCTTCCTCCACCGTCACTCCCCGTGTCTATATCGGGCCAAGTTGGAGGGAGGCCTGATGTCATAAATTGAACATTTTTAACCCTGTTGGTGGGAGGGGCTGCAGGAAGAGCAAGAAGGAAGAGTGTAAGACAATCCTCCAGTCTGGCCTCCAAGACACCAGGGGAGAAAAGTGAACAGTGTGATGGTGATTTTTATTTTAAGACCAACTGTCATAAATGGGAAAACACATCTGGGAAAAGTCAAAAATGAAATGGTGCTTCTTTGCACATAACAATGCCAGTTGTCCTTGTGTGAAGGCAAGAAAGTGAGACGCTGGGCCACCCTGACAGAAAAAGGATGATGGAGCATCATGCTCACTGAGCAGCACTAAATCACTGACACCCTCGAGAGGGTTTAGTGTAAGCACAAGAGTAGGTCTCGGAAGGGCTCAGACTTCACCCTCACTGTCATCATGGTGGAGCTATATTTGGAAAGATGACAGAAAAGAAGTCCAGCCAAGCCAACTGGCTCAGTCTGGTTGTGGAAGGACACTTGCAGCAACATGCTTAGTGCCAAAACACATAAACCACTTCTGGTGTGGTTCAACCATGGTGACCAAGAGCAGGGAGAGCAGAGTTGTGAACAGTTCTTTTTGGAGTGCATAGAAAGTTTTGTTGTTGTCTGCTGGTTGCCGAATGGTGTGGTCACTTCCGTTTGGCATCACTTCTAGAAGTGGATAGACTCACCCTGTCTGGGGAACTGTGTACATGACACCAACACGCATACTTTCAATATGATACTCTGAAAATGGAGTTCCAACACTTCAAGTAGAACATATTGATACTGACAAAATGAACAAAACAGTTTGATCAGTCAGACTAAACTGCTCACTAACAGGTATTTCATATCCTCAACTGCTTACATCCAAACATGGCTTTTCTGTACTCTGTCTTTGCTCTGAGACAATATGTAGGAGCGTTTGTCATTGGTTATCAGGGAATGATATATAGTCTAGCCTGCAGAGAAACATGTGTTGTGCTTTAATCTAGAGTGCATAGGCCAGTATTCATGGCCAGCAGCTGGAGAAAATCACAGGAGACGAAGAGTCCACCGTGGAGAGAGGAGACATACTGCCTGCCTGCCTGCCTGCCTGCCTGGCAGATGCTGGTTCTTGTTATCAGCCTTCTCTCCACCTTATTTATGTGGTGACTTACAACCCGACACCCTCTTTTTTCCTTCTCCTCGCACACTGCTTCTTTGCCCACACAGATGCATTTTCATATGAATGAATGTCTGTTTCTGTTGCTTGTTTTCTGATAGATAAAGTACATTCTGGTAGTTCAGGAGCACAGACGTAGACCATTGTTCAACTGAAGGGCGAAATCCTTATGATAGGCAACATTAGACTGAAGTCCCATAAACAGGCAAAGGATAAAAGAGAAGGTTGCAAATTAGAAACCATGTGCTTTTGTTGCTAAAACTGAAGATAAGATGAAATTTAGCTGCACTTCTGGTAAATAATGACAGGAAAAGAAACTGAATACCACGACAGTAACTTCTCTGAGGATGTACAGTGGTGTCTCAGCTAGATCTTAACATCGCCATGCTGACATGCTCATGATGAAAACATCTACATGCTGATGATTTAGCAGTTCATGTTGTACATTTTGTAAACCAAAGACATCCGTGTCGTTAGCTTGCAACAAGACAGCTCAACTACAGTGCGGGAATTTCACAAGATACCAGCAGCACAGTTTGCAACTTTCTTCCAGAAATCTCGTGCAGGTGTTCTGGAGCATCTCCCGTTTATTCAGGTGCAGAGTCAATATGCTGACCAGCTCCCAGTCTCGGAGGCAGTGAGACATCTGCACAAGCCTCTCATCTCCTGTCTTGCCTCATATCCATATATTAGTTTCTCTTTTACGCCCCAGTTTCACTCTGCTGCTCTCTTATTGACAAGCCCCTACTGTGATATTTATGTCACATATTTAATATGGACATGGGAATGATTATCAAATCCATAGTTGCCAAGAGAGTCCGATCGGCCTTAAATAATGGATGAGCAAGGATGCGACTCAATTTGCGAGGCCGCACGTAAAGACAGGGCAAGTGCAGCCATCGACCCCCCCTCCCCACCTCCAACCCGCCCCCATCGCCTTCTCCCTCTCTGGAACGTCATTATTCTGGTCGATCTTTTCGCCCCTCGCTTGACATCATTCAATGTAATCATCCTTCAATAAAAAACCTGCTTGTAATAAAAGGAACAACCCGGGTCAATACACAGAATATGGAGAAGGATGACCCTGTGCTGGGAGACAGCGTATAAATGGGCCTCTTTATCAAAGCGGATAGCCGCCTGGTGCCTTAACAGGAATTCGACCGTGGCTGGAGTTATCATTACTGTTACCTTTTGTATCATCAGTGTTTGTCCTCTGTGAATATGAGGAAGAATGATGGCTACATTAATGAATCAATGAGCTAATGAAGCAGCCATTGTGTTGGTTTATTGAAATACACTGAGGAAAATTGAAGACTTCTGCGGCATCTTCTTTGCTGAACGCTCTGCTGTCATATCGTCCGATTGCCAAACTCACCCAGCACGGCAATGAAAGAAACAACATTTTTTAAAAACATGGGAAATGTCATCTATTATGGGTAAGATACAAACAAAGTATGTGCAGGAAGAGAAGTGCTGGAGAAAAGAAAAGAGCAAATGGGAAGGTCACATTATTGTCACATGCTGTTCTTCAACTACACACAAGCTGGTCTAACAGACCAAAGCGCCCTGTCTGGACTGAGGATGGTTCGAGGGTCAAATTAGCTGACAGGGTAATTTTGTGGAGGCGACATGCAGAGCTGCTGATTATCCCTGAGCTAGCATCATTTTTGTTTATCAAAAAATGTTAATTGCCTGTTTTTACGAGTAGGAAAAGATTAAAAGTTAATAGGAGAGACTAAATAAACACAATGCAATTGCATGAGGCTGTAGAAGATGGTAATTAATTTGTGGCCACCCCTGAGCTAATTAGCTGATATAAAGCAGGAAAAAAGAAGTTAATGAGGCTTAATGTAACTGATACACTGAAAAGTTTAGACTAATGAATTTATGAATGCGTGAGGAAACGCTCGTTCCAACTTTCACGTCGCGCGGCACCTCCTGGAGACGGGAAAACTTAGTCGCTCCTCTCCGACTTGATCACCTTCAGTGTGCGATGTAAGCTATATATAAAATTTCATAGCTCTGTTTGATTCAGTGTGTGGGAGCAGAATCAGAAGTGCCGCCTCCATGCCGAGAGAGAGATGGTGGACCATGGGAGGGCCCATACCAGCCCAGCAGTTAGTTTGTTTTGCGAATCCTCAGGGTGCAGCTGGTCTGAGGATACAGGAGCTTCTATATTGGAAGGTCTGAGGAGGTCAGTTTGCCTGGGGAAAGGGAGGTATGGAAAATGATAATCGACTACCAGCTTACGGTGAAGATGGTCCGGGGGGGCTATGTCACAGTGTCAGCTACTGCATGCCGATCTCAGCGCACACCAGCATCCAAACCGCACCTTTCCTATCCTCCGCGGAGTAATTGAGATGTCACTTCCTTTGCGTGTTCGTGCCTCTAATATCTGTCCATCTCGCCTCCCGATGTTCATTTTAAGAAACAGCTTATTATTTCACTTACTACCGCGCGCTGACCGCAGAGGACATTACTTACACTCTGTAGGGTCACAATGGCATTTACTGTTGACACCGTGGACTAAGGTTCATGGGTAATTTGAATGAAATTACAGGGCCGTGATGAATCCTGCGAGCGAGTGGGAGCCAGAGCGGCGAGGTAATCAGGTAATTGCAGCTTTCATAAATGTAATTTATCAGGAAGGCAAAGGCCAGCAGTGGTAGCTGACTAGCTAGCACGATCGCTGTCTCTTCAGACTGACCTGTGAAGCTTTCACATGATGACATATGTCTTTATGAGCTGTAGGGAGGCATAATGGGCGATAAGGCAGAAATACTCCCATCAAAGCATTCCTGTCATATTACATAAATCAGCTCTCTAATGTGGACTTCTTCCCACACAGTTTGCCTCCTTGTTCTTCTTCGTGGTTTACTGCGGGTAATTTGTCAATCACAATTTGACGGAGCAGTACAGATGCTATTAATGACGTTCATATAATAGATTTACAAGTGTCAAAGAGCATATCGCGGTGTCACAAATGGGATTCTGATGGATGAGCTGGCATGTCACGGAGTCTGTACAGTACAGGATCAGCGCTGGCGGGAAAACAAGCCGACTAGATGAGATTACTTAGACAGCAATGAGGCATCAGTGAAAACAGTCTCACAAGGTTTGTTAAATAAGTATGAGCAGATTATACCGCTATTTTTTAAAAAACTAAGTATGTCAGAGTTACATGTCTTTACGTTGCATTTGTTTTAATGAAATACAGCAATTTGGACACGATGTAATCCTCTGCAATTGTGGGGTCATTCTTTAAAGGGGAAGTTCGCGATTCTAATCCAGTAATTTGAAAAAATTCAAAATATTAACAATCTTGAAAAAAAAGGTTCAGTACTGCTAGAACAAGGAGCAGTGGATGTATTTAGACATAAAATATTAATACAATGTAAAATTATTCAAAAGCATTTTTCCTGCATGACATCACCAGTCTGTTAACACTGATACATAAGCAGTCTGTTGCAGTCGTCGCTCGTCAAAGTGAAGCTACCTTTCTCTTCTTTAATACCTTCCAAAAAGGAATTCATATTAGATAAAAGAAGATAAAACAAAGTTCTCCTACACATAGTTTTTGTCTACTTTCTAATATGTTTGTAAAACTTCTGAACTGAAACTAGATTCCGAAACCAAAAGTCTCGATGGGATGTCTCATCATTGAAACGACTTATATAAATCAAGTTACAGACTTCTGAAACATGACAAGTGGTACAAATTAGTCACAGATCTTTGCTGTTTTGAGGTCATAAACCAAAGATGTTGGGAACAACTATGTGGATGTTAGCAAAGTGTTTTACAGGACTGTCGCATGCTGCTGTCAGATGAGTAAATGTGATGCAGTGAAATGTTTGACATCTGTCTGTAAAATGTTGCAAAGTAGAAATATCTTACATTTTGTGTATTTTAAATGTAGAAAGGTAGCATAAAAATGGAAATACTAAATTACACGTCCGTACTTGAGTAAAAATACTGTCATTTAGTTACTTTCCACTTTGACTTTGGTTTTGTGGTTGTCTTAACTGGGTGCAATGACTTCCTAGTCTGAGCTGGTTGCCTGGCAATCTCCTGGTGATGACAATATATAGTGAATTAATTGCTGTAGTGTGCTTCAGAGGTGCTGCTTGGTGGATTCTTTTTTTTTCTTTTTTCCTCCTCTGGACTGAGGCGAGCCAGCTGTTGACCCATTTACAATCTAAGCTATAGAGCACTAATTGACCGCTGGCTGCAGCTTCACATTGAGAGCAATATGGATCTTCTCATCTAACTTTGACCAAAGCAGTGAATAAATGCTTTCCCAAAATTTCAAATTAGCCATATTCAGCAAAGGGTGACAGTTATGATTACACATAGTAGAATAAAAACTTAAAATGTTGCAGGAAAGGGTTTGAGGATGTAGGTGTTGTGTGTAATATAGCATCCAGCACATTGTTAGACTAATACATGTTTTTGTCTTATTTCAGATAATATCTTCTTGTAAAAGAAAAAAAAAGAAAATCATTTTTAAACCAATGTTTATTTCACTTTCTGTATTCAAAGCACACTTTTCTAGTTTGAGAAATTGTACTCAGTCATTATATTTACCAAGTTCCAACGCTGTTATTGCAAAAAAAACAACAAAAAAAAACAGTACAGTGCATGTATTCTGTATCTTTATTCTCATATCATTTATCGTTTTGGAAATACTGCAATAGCGGTGTCAAGCTGAGTGCTCTTGGATGAACAAACATCGCCATCGACTTATCTCAGCTCAAATCTATATGAAGCCCTGGTTTCCAACCTGTTGAGAGGCATGTTGAAAGCTCAGTGACAACAATTTGCGCCCTAATTCAAAACTCTACAGATACATTCACACATAGCCACACTGACGAGCAGGCACACATCATCGAGTAAAGAAGGAGAAGAAAATGAAAGAAAATGAACAGGAGCTCGGCGTGTTGGCGTAGTCACCCTCGTTTCATCCTCGGCAACAGCCTTCGGCGGACAGTCGGGGCGTTGGAAACACAGGAGGGAGATGACAAAGGCTTTGTTCGTGGGTCAAATCCTCATTTCATAAAAGCCTCCTGCAGAAAACTGAAACATGATAGGTCAAATACAGGTCTAAATGCCTTTTCCAGTTTTCCTATTTTCCCATTTCAACATATCCGTCTGGTGTCGGCGCTCTCTCGCCTCTGTAATGGAAAACTATTGCAGAAGCATTTCTCAGTCAGTGGGGGTCAAGGGGTCATCACTGATGTCACTCTCAAAGTAACCAGTGGCAAATAGGTCCTGACATGTGCTCTCCAATGAGAGAATGAGACTGGACAGCTCCTCTGGCTCTCCGACTGATAAGCCATAGAAAAGAATATGTGAGGCTTGGAGCATCGCAGCCGCTGCTTCTGCCTTTTGAGAGACTAATACCAGCTGGTGAATTAAGGCACAAATAACAACTGGGTGATCTGAAGGAGGGTCTCGATGTTTTTTTTTTTTTCTTTCTCTCTCTCTGTCTCTCTCCCTCTTTCTCTCCTTTTTTACCTCCGACAGTTGGACAAATTCAAAGCATTCTGTCTTTGCATTTCTGTGAGCGAGCATGATTACGCATTTTTAGTCAGTTTGCGCATAATATCTGTATCACAAGACAAACGTCATTTTCCCGCTCAGATCTAAGTATGTGTGTGACACTCTTCTGGTCTCCCCACTCCTCCCGTTTCCTCTCTGTCTTTGTCTCAGGTGTTAGAGCGAAACAAATTCCTCTTGTTCACTGTCAGATGCATGTCGTGTACTGTGTGATTGGCTATACACGTCCCCGTCTCGTCGAGATTTCTACGCCTGTTTGTTCTGTACAGGCGTGCAGTGAGTCGCCGTGCAGCGTGACTGCTCACTCTCTGCCATCTTCACTCGCATCTGTTCTCCCGTCGTCGCAGGAAGCAACCCAGGAATGACGGAAATGACAAAAAAGAAAACCCACATATAATTATGAAGCAGAATTCCTCACATCTGCTTAATATTTTAATGCATGCCTTGGCTTTTTTTTTCTTTCTTTTTTCCTATCACTCCTTTCCCATCTCCTTCTCTTCTCTCTGTCTCTCCACTCCACTAGTCAGAAAGAGGATGACTGAACGAGCAGGAGACCGGCACTTTCTGATAGAGTCACACCCCACAAATGGAGTCAATCAAGGGGCCGGCTGAAAAAAAAAATCATTTTCTGACAGAGGTGTCAGCAAGATTGTCAAGCCTCCATGGTAACAAATCCATAGCACTAAAAAGAAAGAAAGAAAGAATTGGAAGTTGAGGGGGGGGGAGAGTAGAGAGTTAACCGAGAACCCCTGACAAAGTGTAAAACAGGAATCCTCGGAGTGGATTCCCAGTCAATCAGAGCACTTACTTTTCAGCTGTCCATAACGCTATTTCATACCAATTATTACCCCCACTGAGCAGGTGACAGGCTTGTGTGCCGACGGCAGCGCCACGCAAACTCCCGGTAATCCCGAAATGACGGATTGGGAGGGAAGCCTTGCAGTGATTTGTGACAAAGTAAGCGAACATAGACTTCTGTACTTAGAAACGTGAGAGCAGTTTGTCTTCATGCTTATGGTAACACACTGCACTTTGATTTGATGCACGGGTTTTAGTCCGCCTCACCAATATACTCTCACGGCTTATGGGGGGGGTCGCATCACTATTCAAGTTCTAAATTGAAAAATTACTGTTGGGTGTCCATTAGGTATTTACTGTCTATTAATCAATAAAAGTGATGTTTTTGATTTATGGAGAATCTGCTTTTTGCTGGTATAATTAATTGAGCAGCACTGGTTTTTGCTTTGCACCTTTTTTTTTTTTTTAAATCCTTTTGCTTTGTTGTGCTTTTATTCTCGTGCATCAAACTTCTTTAACATTGTGTCTACAGACCTGAAGCAGGCATATTCACAGACAGGCCATAAAGATGGTCACTTTGTTTGACTGTTACCCATAAAACCCACCAAAGCCCTCTTGCTTGTAATTTTTTTTTTTTCTTCCTCTGCCGAGTCCTAAACTCTTAAAGCTTCCCGCCTGTTATATTTCCTCCACATCAATATGTCACCTAGTTCCGTTACGGCAGGATGTCAACTTAATGCAACTCTGGGGTTAAGAAAACACCATCTTTGCCTGCTGACTGATGGCCTGTCACCGCTCGCACAAAAAAAGTTTAGAAATTTGATCCACCTGTCATCTCGCCTGCGATTATGAATCTCTTCCTCTAGCAGCTCGGAGGCCCATTCAGATGCATTCTAGCTTGGCCTCGCTCGGCATTAGTTACATGGATGAGAGAGCAAACTTCAAATCACTGCAAGTGAGTGAGAAGGAGAGAAAGAATCCAGCTCATCCTAATGTAAACAATTGGGCCCAGTGGTGAGCCCACCAAAATAGACACCGCTGTGGAGGGGGGTGGGGGGGGGCGAAAAAAGGTATTTCTGTTTTGAAGGAATCTTGTGATCTGATTTGACTTACAGAAGTCATACAGCACGAATTAAAGTGCCTAAATGATTCTGCTGTGGTTTCTTAAAATACAACAATGAGAATGCATTAGCGCAAGCTGTAATCTGGAAATCTGCTTTTTTTTTGTTGGGTTTTTTTTACCCCCTCCTACCTTTGTTTTCTCCCTTTTCATCCCACGAAGGCGAGCAGGCAAACACAAAAAGAGAGTACATGTTTCTTTATCTCTAACCTCACGGTGAACTACAGATGACCCTCTGAGTCAACTGCATTAGCTTTGGGGTGGTCAGAGTGTGTCTGTGTGTGTGTGTGTGTGTGTGTGTGTGTTTGGAGGGTGCGAGAAGTGAAGGGTGTGTGTGTGTGTGGGGTGGGGGAGGTGGAGGGATTTTTCTTGCTCTCCATTAAGGTTGTTTAGGTTAGAGGGGTTAACTCAATGAGGCTAAGTAAGTTTGAACTGCGAATCACATCAGCAGACTTACGCATTCACTTATGCACAATTGCAAATGTACAAGCCAGAGGTAATCGCATTAAAAGACCCCTAATGCATCACGCTGTTGTTGTTGTTAATATTAAGATTTATTTCTAGAAAAGGGGAACCATGACAGCTCAACTCAGCCCATTACAACCGCTCTCCAAGGTGTCGAGATTTGAACCAGCACCCTTGAAGTCTCAAGCCCATTTGTCCAACACGCTTTCTTCAGCTAAAGAAAAATTCATCGCTTTTAGTTTTCAAACAGCGATTTCCTCGACTGAGCCACCCTTTCCTTTTTTTTTTTTTTTTTCTTTTCCCAGATAGAGCCTGAGACTGATTTATTATAGATTTTCTGTGTTTTGATTGTTTTGCTGAGAAGCAGGATGGGAAGATGGGACTTCCAGCTGCTCGGGATGCTTGGGAGTCCTGGGAGTCCTGGCCCGGCTGCCCTCCCGGCTGGCCCAGCCAAGTGGGCATGCGCTGTTATGGGCCGCTGCGGGGGGTTGATGGGGCTGCAGAGGCTGGGCCAGAGAGGCCACAGATGCCTTAAACGACTTGGCATGATGGGATAGTGAAGGGTTAGGAGCACGACGCGCAAGTAAATCAAAACAGTTTTTCTGTGATATGTGAGCGGGTGTCTGGAGTTGGCAGGAAGTACAAAAAGAAGCAAAAAAAAAACAACCAGATGGACGTGTTGTGAAAGTCACACCTAAGGGTGTTGCAAAGGGTGTGTCAGTTTTGTACTTCAGCTAAGTTTAGCAAATGGAAGATAACACAGTTTGTGGACACCGTCACAAATTTTAAGTAGTAGTATTTTGAAAATCTTTTTCCAATAAAATATCTTAATATTCAGGCTGACCAATTAAACCGGTGTTACAAGGAGAGTTGTATCCATTTTTCCCAGACCTGTGCATCTCTAAAGTGTTTTGGCTGACTCTCTCAAACAAAGCTGCCCCATCAAGGGCTTCCAACCTGCACTTGAAGCACCCATGACACCAGACTGACAGAAGGGCCCCCATTAGATAGTAATTCATGCGGAAGCTGCTGGGACCCCAATATCATTATCAAGCAAACAGACCTGCCAGCTTTTTGTTGTGCCACAGTCTGTCATGATGCAAATTCTTTTTTTTTTTTGAGTTTTAGGAGAAGTTTAGAAATGACACCAGATTTTAAATGACAAAATACAGCATGCATCCAACCAATAATATTTTATTTGTGAATAATGGATGCTTTATATGTAAAAGAAAAAAAAATCCATCCAGTATATTGAAATAATTTTGGGACTAATTCTTGATCTCTGACATCCTAGTCATTTCTTCTTGATGTGAACTTTGTGGTAATCCCATTCAGCCACAGTCAACCCCACTTGCTCCTGTTTAGCTTGCACATGCAGTGTTGATGCATTTTTTTTTTTTTTTTTAATAAACCACAGATTTGTATGAGTCTAGTGACTCAAGTTAACAAAATAATGCTAAGACCTAAAGTTTGATAGATCATATTTGTACCTGTGAAAATATTTATTCAGAACTATAGCAAAAAAAAACATGAACTACAAAGCTTATCAGCACAGAATGACTCACATGCATATACAATTTCTCCCCTTTTTTGTACGCTCCTCCGATTGCAAACACTCAAGCACAGCGGCTCACTCTGTGAAATGCACAAAAACTGTAGGTGATCAGGTGGGACCATGGGAGAGGGAGGGGGGAAGCGAAAAAGAGAGAGAGAGACAGAGCGATAGAGCAAGCGAGAGAGAGAGAGAGAGGGAAAAAAAAAAAAGCCAAACTAGTCCCTTTAACTTTCTAAAGACTTTTCAGCATTTGTTCTGCACACTTACCTACGCAAACTCCAAGGGGCCACAGTGACTGGGGTCCCATTTCAGGCCCAGCGTGGAGCCGGAGAGCTCCTCAGCTGTAAAATGAGAGCGCCAGAGCGCAGTGTGAAAATGGATTAGCCTCGCTGAGATAAGGGGAGCCCTCAGCGAGCCATGCACGCCTTCAATGGGGAAAAAGAACTGCTGTACAAATTGTTTTTGGTACATTAAGTACCTGTTACTTTATTTCACAGATGGAAAACAATAACACAGGCTCCGGGGTTGGAACCACCGCTGCACTGAGGAATGTGAGAGGTTTGGCTCACCTAGCGCCCTCCGAGTTTGCCCCTTTTTATCCTTAATATGCAAAGTGATCTTCGTAAGGACTATTGACTGAAAGAATTCAGCAGATTGACACATAACATATGATGATAAATGACAAAGTGCCAGATTGGCAGGCAGCAGACTACAGAGGGAAATCATACAGAATATCCATGCTAATAAAAAATAAAATAAAATGCGCTGAATGTTCCCACTCAGCAAACAGGGCAGGGATTTTTCATTAATAGGCCCGCTGCTGCACCAGGGCCCCCCAAATTAAATGAGTGTGTCAGATCCTGGATGATTTATACATTTGGACTGATCTAACAGCTCTGTGGAACAGCTATGACACCCTGACAAGCCAACAATGGATATGAAAAATGAGCCAATACCACAGCACTAAATCTGAGACTTTCAAAGCCAAATGCACGCATAGAATCGAAACCTCCAACATACTCGCAAGAATAATGAAAATAAAGTGGGGGGGAAAAAAAAAATCCCCATAAGATTCTCTGCACAATTTTAGCTAAATCATTCAGTGTTTATATGAATGGAGTGATGGAGACAAATTGGTCCGAGTGGAGTGTGGCAGTACTTTGCTTTTCTGATGTCTTTTTGTGGCTGCGTGGAGAGCACATCACTTTACAGCTAAATGAGATATCAGGCCCATTGCTGAGCTTTGACTCAATAGGAAAATGTCAAATCAAGTTAGTGCTAAGGTGCATTTCAAAACACCTCTGCTTCTGTTTCTATCAAATTTAAAATGCAATTTATTGTTTCGTTTTTGTTTTTGTTTTTTCTCTCTCCCCATTTTCTCTTTCTGGTAGCTTTATTCAAAGACAATGTTGTATGTGTTTCAGTGGCAGCAGAAACCAAAGTCAACTTTCTTCCAATGACAAAAGCTGCGTTTATAATTATGTTGTGTGGAAGGCTAGTGGCCTTTCTAACTTCTCAGATGAAGTGATAAAAACCAACATGATGGACTAAAGCATTTTTGCTTTTCTTAGTATTGTCCTTTTACCCTCTCATTCTCTGTCTGATGAAAAACTGCACTTGGTGTTCCTCAGAGCTCAGCAGATTTAGAGGAAACAATTACCAGTCGGTGATCTCTGCTTCTCCAGTCCCACCGATAAACACCCAGCGCCCTGAGGTATGGTCGGAAAATGATACAGTTTTAAACGGGTTAAATTTCATCGTTTCCTCATTTCGCCCTCCTCCTCCTCCTCCTTCTCTCCCTCTGAGGTTTTATTTCACAAAAGTGTGAGCACATTTTTTTGTTGATGGGGGCAAAAGAGGGAAACAATAAAGAATATGAAAAGCCCATCTTCACAGAACATTAGACATCGCAAAACAACCCTAAGCTATGATTGGATATATCAAAACTGACAAGTAAAAGTTGATTGCTGAGTGTCTATTGATTGAACTATATTTCACTGGGAGAGCACAGCCTCATAGTTGTCTTCACAGTGCACCAAACCCTGCTGCAGAGCCATGTTTATTGGAGGCGGCTGGCGTAATGGAAATCAGCCAGTATGCTACACTTGGTAACTTTATTATTTACACATATGGCGTAATAAAAAGATAACATCACATGGCTGTTTAGCCATTTAAAAAATGACCAATATTATAAACGTATGCATTTTCTAGCATATTCATGAATCTTATTGCAGTACACAGTAGTGTTTGACCAATATGTGTCAAAATGGGCCATTTGGTGCCATTACTGAGCATCTTAAAACTTGACCACATTTAGTGTTTTGTTAATTAATTATGCTGAAAAAACAAAATATTTTGACTTGCATCTGGAATAGCATCCAAACCATTAGGTGTGCATACAGCTGGGTTTCTGAAGTCGGTCACACTTACACTGAACTCAATGCAACCCCAGTGACTATGTAATTACTCTTTGCTCATTCTTTAAAGTAATGTTTTTGTTGTTGTTGTTGTTGAGTTGACAGACAGTTAGCTTAGCTTAGCTTAGCATTGAAACATAAAACAAGGGAAATCATTATTGTCTTTCTAAAAGCAACAAAATCTGCCTTCCAGCATCTCTACTTGTCATGTTATATATTATTTGGTTATCTGGACATAAAGAGTTGCATAAAAAGGTTTTAACATGGGCTTTTGAATGATATCATGTTTTCCAGGCATTCCTGTTAACCTCGTAACGATGACAAGACATCATGTGTTAATTAGTGACCCTTTGAACTTTGTACAGACTAGCTATTTCATGTATTTATGCTAAGCTAACAAATAGCTTTGTGGGTGGTATGAATCGTCTTATGTACCTCATATGCAAGCAGGTATTGCTCGGATAGTGTGGCAAGAGTTACAGTTATGGCTGTCAGATAATCAGAAAAGAAAGAATTAAAGATAAGTTTTGATATTCAGCCAAAGGGAAGACAGGTACTGAATGACAGATTGAACCCTCGTCAGTGCTCAGGGCTTAAAGGGAAGGGGACGATGATTTAAGGGTGCTGAAAGCAAAGGTAAGTTGTGCAATTCATGAGAAAGGTTGGGACACTTGGAAGATGAGATCAGGCAGTAATGCCTATTTGACCATGTGACGTTTAGTTATGACGAGCACGCAGTGATATGATCATCTGTAATTTGTGTCTTTATCCCCCACAAGGGAAGGAAATAGATAGGGAAAAGAAGGGGATGAAAAATAGGACAGATGCTGACAGGGAGTGAAACACTTGAGCTGCAGAGAAGGCCAAGTGTACCGAACACAGCGCAGCCTGGAGTGATTGAATGATCCCATTCTGGGCTCTTTGTTAGACACCAGGCAGCGATGTATGAAGATTGATACACAAGTGCTCGACTCGGTTTGCTGGATCATCAAACGGATTGATATTATACTCCAGTCAAGGATGAAGACAAAGTAAGTGTTATCATACTCAATACTGGGGCTTGTCAGAGGCGGGAAATCATCCCATGTCACTGGTTATGGGAGCGTTTCGCGGACTGTCTTGAGAATTTATCTGGAGGATGTGGCGCTCTGTGGCAGACTGCAGCTGACGGCGGAGGCCCCGGCCGTACCGTAAAGATCTTAGCTAAAGATTGAATTACAGCATCGTGCTTTGGAATACATTTATTTCGCTGCTATCATGTTTGTCCCTGCAGACACTGTAAATCCCTGGCCCTTCTTATCAAGGAGCCATTTATTGTCGCTCAAATAACATTATTCATGGTGATATCATTACTTAGATAACATAAGCATTACAGCCAATGATTTGTTTATCTGTTGTACAACAAGGGCTGCCTACATTACTCCCGAGGTTTTCTCCAGGCTCCTCATTATTCCTCAGTCGTGGGAGCAGTCAGTATAAAACGAAGGTAATGGTTGTATCTGTTTGGTGGTTCTGTTGATATGCTTTTTAACCACCTGAAATGACTGCAGCATTAAATGTGAAGCAGGGGTACAGTATATAGTAATTGCCATTTCTAGCAACACGACTGCATCTGCACTGAAGTTTTTATACAAAGCTGTTTGACTCATCAGAATGTCTTTACAGTGCACAGTCAAGGCAGAAAACTATACCTCCGAAGCAACGTAATAAAAGGCTGTGGAATTGGTTGCAGAGATATGTAGGAAGTGAGAAACTGACTTTAAACCGAAGAAAAAACACTGAGTGAAAAAGCTTTGCAGAAGAAATAAAACACGTTGTCAGTTTGAGAAACAAGGACAACGGTGTATTTAAAGTTCTCGCTGCTAGCGATGGTTGATAACCATCCATGTAGCGTCCTTTAAAGTGTCACATCCGGGTTGCAAATCACATAAATTCATTGCCCTTTTCCAGTCTGGGCTTCAGTATTACAATTTCTTTATTTTTATGTTCTCTATATTTTTAAGCCACTAAACAATATACCTATTTTTTTTTTGTTTTTAGCTCCTTCATTTGATAGTGGTTTTACCACCATGTTTAGGTATTAATGCATCTAATGTGATCAGGCTCATAAGACTGACATGATGAAGTTCCATCTAGTGAAAGAAGCATTTAAACTACCATCACGCAAGTACTGTTTTTCTTGTACAGTTTCATATGAATTTGATTAACTTCATGTGTTTTCAAGCCCCAATGATGTGGCAGACATTGTAAGCTAACTTCAACTTTAAACGCTTTGGTATGGCATCGATCCAATCTACATGTTTGTCATCATAAAAGCAAACATTACTTAAATATATTTAAAAAGTACTCCATTATAGGCTTCTATGCTCAAGTTCTAAATAAACCCAAAGCATCACAATGAGTAAAAGTGCTCATTGTGCTCATCACTGTTGGATTATTATGTAAACAGGATTTTAATGTGTGGAAGTAAAGGATTGTAGACACTGTGGTTCAATCTAAATCTTATCATCTGATGATACAGCTTAAATGTTTGTAAAAAATGACCTTGTAAAGTAAATGTAATAGTGTAAAAAGTTTTTTTTTTTTGGCCTGATATGTAGTGGTTAAAAGCATTATATAGAAATACTCCAGCAGAACTGCAAAATTAATATCGAGTACTTTGCATAAATATTTATTTGCAAAAATTGTTGCATGTTTTTACAACTTGCATCCGTATTGAACAAAAGTGTGTACAATTAAAGGCACTTCTACTCAAATGCCACTCAAATCAAGTGAAAACAAGTATCATCTTGCTCCATAAAACCCTTAGTGCAGACACTGTATTTCTTTATGAATGAGCACAATTTGAGTGAGCAGTGCAGAGATGATGGTGACTCCCTATTTGAGTAACGAACTCAGGTTTGCCTGTAGCTGTTACCACCAGAGGCTTCCTGATGCTGTTTTCTTAAGAGTTGGAGACACGGGGGCAATATAAGTATGTGCCTCTCTCTATGGAGGGGTTTTATGCACACTGTAAAGCTGTCATTTATGTCTGTACGTACAGTGCCCTCACCATGTCGCCAGGCTCAGTAAAAACCATGTATGGGAAACACTGCAGGCCGTGGCACTTATGGATATTTCTCTTTACATTCATCATTTTTACATGTAGTCGCTGGTAGCCGCGGGCTGTCAAAGAGACTTACTGCTTTTCATCTTCATATTGAAATTCCAGAGGGGTTAGTCTTCCTTCTGCTTGTATATATCATTTCTATTGTTATGATGTAAAGTTGTATCACAGTTTGCCCGTCTGCCTACAAAAGGCAGACACGCACTTGTGCGTCTAGTCCGAGCGGGACGCTTCAGCCAAGAGGTGCTTGCTATGATTTGGCCTTGTTAAGCTGTTGACCCTGAAGAGAGAGAATTACCTCTGTTGGACAGGCAGTGTGTGTGTGTGTGTGTGTGTGTGTGTGTGTGTGTGTACTATATAGGGATGTCTGGTGGCGATGGAAGGAGGGGAGGGGGGGAGGAGGGTGCACTAGCTTTGAGTTAAGGGTCTATCAAGGGACAAACTTCTGCTGCACCACAAAGCCACATGATCCATCTCCCTTTTTAGCTGGTGTCAGGAGCATTTTATGTGATGATGATTTGATGCTTGGGTACTGGGTCTCCCTCTCACTCGCTCAGATTGAGCTATGATAGTCAGAGCTGGGATCACCGGGATCACTGAGCTGCTGGGCTCCAGCCATCTCAAAGCTCAGTGCACGTGTCCCTCAGGAGGCTCCCTCATATTGAATTCACACATTCTACTTGGCTTTGCAACTTTTCTTATTTTTAGATAGCTACAAGTTAAGCAGATGAAATTATGAAAGTATGCTATAATGTAGTGCCGTTAAAAAAACATTTTGATTAAGAGAATTATTGGAAAGAAACAAGGGAGTGATTGTTAAATGCATATTACTTTTTTTTGTTTTTTAATTAGATTTGTGACATTTAGAAAAGATAGAATATACAGTTTTCATGACAGAGATGTTGGCATGTGAGAGTAAGAAATATAACAGTTGTAAATAAAAAACAAATATGGATAACTCTGTACACTATAATGAGATTAGTACAAACTTCAAGCTTTAAGTTAAAATCCAATCCTCATCTTATAAAGGCCCTGTCTTCGAAATTACTCTCTATTTACTATGTAGTTTGCTGTGTTTATTATTAAGCATTATATCCAACTGTCCAAGTACTGAGGGTGAAATTTATGTAGTATATGGTGCACTTAACAGGTGATGATAGAATTTTAAAAAAGACAGCAAAGACTATCTTTTGCTGATGATCCAACAATGCCATGCACCATAATTGTAGATATTGTAAAATATCCTACATGGCACAGAATGACAATGATTCACCAGCACTGAGATTCTGTGATTCTGTGAAATGTACTGCTCAGAGTGGACTAAACTATTAGCAGTACAAGAGTTTCTTCTGCAGTGGTTTTTGTACACTTTTCATTTTTATTCTTACACGTAGAGTTTACTGTATAGATGTTTCCACCTCCACGTTTTCTATGTGATGTTGTTTGGATTGATAAAGGGAGCCCTTGGCGGACACACACATACTTCTACAAACTTGTTCACATGAAACAAAACGCAATTTATTTGTATCTTGTCAAATGAAGAGCTTGTTGTTACTGTTTGTTGATTTTTTTTGTATTATTAGTTTCTCTAATTTCTTTTTTTCTTGTAGAGAAAATTGCAAATGACTTAATGCCAGTGTGTGTGTTTGAGCGTTTCATCATGGCCTTGCTAAGTTTAGACAGACATCGCTCAAAAGAATCTCCAATCAAAGGCTGTATAGAGATATAATTGAAAAAAAAATAAAAGTCTAATTAAAATGTGTAGCTCTATGAGAAAAGCAAAAGTACTCCATTACAAGTAAAGATCCTGCTTAAATAAAAGTACATAAACATTGGCAGCCACATGAGGCTACAGTAAAAGTACTGGTTTGGTTCCCTCTGGCTGCTACATTATTATACATGACACCGTGCGATTATTAAAAGTGAAACAACAGTGTACCGGCAGCGTGTTGCTGCTGTAGTGGAGCTAGTTTGCACTAAAATATAAGTTTATATACAGCAACAGCACATCAATCTGAGGGCTCTGTAGATGATTAACAAGAGAGGAAAGAAAGCACAAAGTTCTTTAACATTTTCTTTAATCCTATAGAGTTTTGGAGTATTTAACCTTTAATTGAAATGAAACCAAATTTAGAAGGAAAGCTCTCAGTTTGACAGAGCTTTGAACATGTGACCCTGACAACATGCTGCTTCTTGTAAGATGACAGAAACCAAAAAGGCCACTGGGTTAACCTTTAACAAACTGTTGTATTTAAAAAAAGCAAATGAATGTTGTTGAGGAAAAAGCATGTCAAACCTTGAATAAAATCCTCCCCCTCATGTTCAAGTAGCCTAAAAGGAAAATACCCAAATAAAAGTAGCTCAAAGTTGCACTAATGTTATTCATGGAATGCTCACACAACCTGCAGTATTTACCATAAAACTGTGTTCGACCAACTTTCATTTTCATTTCAACTAGTTTGATTTATTTCCGTTTATTATTTACAATCTACAGTGTCTCTGTGTGAGTCCTATTGACATTTATATTCATGTTAATATAATACTGGTCAAGGTAGATGTTCATAAAAAATAATAATGGACAGATTTATTTTGTATTTGTTGGGTGAACTCCCCCTTTAAGGACTGTAGTTTTCTCCCGTCCCCGGTGGTAGCACTTACGCTGCTAATAAACAAAATCCTTTAACGCAGTGCTATTATGATCATAAAAGCTGTAAATCTACAGTATTGTCCAATTACATGTAGCTTTTAAAGAGTGTCAGCGTGTTGTGTTTGCGATAGGCTGCGTAATAGCGTAATAACTCTGTCCCCTGTAAGACGGCCGGGGAGGCTGTGTGTAAATGAGACGGTTCTGCTACATTAGCTTCATAACACCATAATCCCTTCTCCATAAACCATTACATGCGCCGCAACATTTCTGATTTATGGGGGGTAGAGAATCAATGGGAAAAAATTAATGCTCGCAAAACGTCCCAGGGACAATATTGAGCAGATTTTAATTGTGATTTCATTCAAGTGGCTGTTAGCCAGATGATGAATGGGAGCTAACCTTCCACTCTGCCAAGCACTGGAAGAGAGTCTTTAATATGACAATTAAGTGTCTGTCTTTTAGATTTTATTGTATCTTCCTCTCTCTATCTTGTGGGTCTACTCTGTCCTCCCTCCTCCTTTTCGTTCCACCTCCCACCCGCTCTCCTTTCCTCCTCCCTCCTCTTTCTATCTCTGTCTCTTGACATCACTTCATCTGTACAGTGCGGCTTTTGCACAGATTAAATTGAGACTCCAGTTTTCTCCATCTCCGAGCACTTACTTATGTTTTATGACACGCACTAAATCAATTTTATGTTGTTATTGATTTTTTTCCCTCCCCCCCTCCTCCTATTACCCTCTTGCTTAAATCGACACAAACCATTTTGCCTTTTGCTCTCCGATTCTTCCCACTCTTGTCTCGTGGTGACCTTAAGTGTATGACCGAGACACAGTCATCTATGAGGGGAAAACGTACGTGTGTGTGTGTGTGTGTGTGTGTGTGTGTTTGTCTGCTTGTGTTGAACCTTTAAAAAAAAATGTGGCTCTCTGAGGAAAACAATCAGTGCAGATATAAAATAAAAAGGTAGCAGCAGAAGGTGGCAGGTCATCTTGGCAGCACCGCTAACAAAACTTCACTTGCGTTTAAGAATCCAAACGCACCTTTTCCCCTCTGTATCGTCATTAAAACGGCAGTAAAACACACAGCAGATTTAGTTCCCACATATTAGCGCGACACCTGACAGGATGAAGACAAATTTTAACCTCACCTCAGTTGTTTTCATTAAGTTGCTCAAGCAAAAGAAAGCATTGTATGGAGGGATTTTTAATTTTACCTTCACCATTATGATTGGCAATGTCTTTGGCACAATACAAGAAGTCTCTTCTGACTATGTATTTATTCACAAGTGTCTCTGCAAACTGAGCCAACAACACTGAAGGCCAACATTTTCAATGACTGTGTTAAGCATTACAGGGTGCATCTGAATAGAAGTGACCAAAATAGAGTATAAACAGAAGTAAAAATAATCAGCAAATAAGAAAAACAAACAAAAAAAAAATACATTAATAATGGCACACAAGAAGAAATGGAAAAATAAATCTTTAATGAGGAGCTTGTTTTAATAGCAGCTCTAATTAGACTTCCCTTCCAGTTTACCCCGGCATTGGTTTAAGGAGAACTAACTGGTAGGTGCAGAGGGTTAAATGCAATAAGAGCTGGCTTGATCTCAATCAATTTGTCCCTGTCTTTTGGCAGGTGCCCAGGCTTTGCTGTGTCCCCGTCCCCCAGTGTTGGCTCCATCAGGGCTCCCAGCAAAGAGCTAAGCAGCGGCATCAATGTGACCATTTAGAGTGTGATCTGTGCAGATGCAGTAGGAAGGTCAAGCCATTGTGCGGGCCTCCTCCCTCCTGCCTTTCACTTCACCCTCCAGCACGCCGTCCACATCAAAGTTGTTATTGAGGCCCCTCAATCGGAAATCCCGGTTTGGCAGGGAAGTGAGGTCTTTAAGAAAAGAATGACGGCCTTGACCTAACATGAGCGGCTAAATCAGCCCACCAGCAGCCAAGAGGAAGATTAATACTCATAGGGCTTCTTTACACCTGCCCTCAACAAGAATCTCATATCTGGACTGAGTCTGGATTGTGTTTTACACCTGACCTTAAAATGGATCTATGGTGAAATCAGATTTAAAAAAAAAAAAAAAAAAAAGAAAAGAAAAAGAATCTTACTTCCCCTTCAAATACATACTACTTTTTACTAATGTGTTATTACCACTTTTCCTGAAATCACAGTGGTGTGTTTTGAGATTTGATCTGGATTGCTGTGACCATTCACCATTTTTTGCAAAATTAATTAAATTGAATTAAACTTTAGAGTTATATATGTAGTGCAAAATTGCAACATATAGGATCTTAGGACAATTTCCATAATAAAGTGATGACTTTACAGTATAGGAGAAACTCAACACATATTTAAGTTCTGTTTGGAGCTCTGGAGAACATGAGCCCTTTTTTTTTTTTTTAAAGAAGCACATTATTTTTTTTATTACACTGACATACTATGACTCTTTGCTCATTTTTGAAAATTGCCCAGAAAGGTGATTTTGAGCTTGATATTGAAGTTTGTGGCAGAAAATGACACATGTAGGCTCTTAGAGACCCCAGACTGTGGTTATATCATAGATGTATGAAGGCCAGGTCATGGATCTGCAAACCCATGTGTGCATCAAAACAGATTATGAACACAGAGAGCAAATGTGCACACGGTCCCTTTATGCTGCAGTATACAGTCTATGAGGTGTGTGTTGGTCAGTCTTAAGCTCCTCTTATCAAACACAGAAAAACACACATAGATGCTTTTGATAGACTTGTGGTGACTTTACACCTTTAAGATGATATAGCAGCTGATATATGACACATTGCACAGTAGCACCGTGTCACTGACATTATTCCTCATATGCTGAGGGCAGTGGACACACATTGCATGGAATTTCCATAAAATGTTGAACTCTGAACTCTCTTTAGGGACCATCGATTAAAAGCATGTAGCTACAAATCAAAGTACATCCAACGTCGGGCAGCGACTGCTTCAAATACAAATCTTTCAATGGTTCAAGTGTGGATGATGGAGAATCTCTTCCCTTTTTCTTGTTTTCTTTGCACATGTGCAGTCGTCACGCTTGCAATACGTACAATCCGCACAATCTCAAATTTCGGGCTCCATGAGTAGGTTGCGAAATTTACATCAAACATACACACTTTTGGGTCCTTGTGAATGTGCCGATGTGGAACGTGTCAATGGGCCTTTAACTGAGCTGCATACAGCAAATTTGATACAGTGGCCAAGTGTGGTATTGCAACAAAAAGTCTCCTGAAAGCACGTTTGGTGTTGTAAATGAGACATTAACAAAACTGTTATGATAACTGACCTGATACTTTGAAGTGCCAACAAGGCTCTTTATATTGTATGTATTATAAGACAGAGGTGATATTTTCATTTTTATGGCATCATCTGAGCAGCAAACAACCAGCACACATTTATTGGCTTATGTGCGTTGCAAGCAATTTTCATTTGGGTCAGTGGACACCATCTTTACACCAGATAACCAGTTCTTATAATATAGGTGGCTCAAATACAAAGGATTTTGTATTTAATGCATGCAGCGACCACATTCCAAATCTATGCAGATTTCTGTTTTTGGAAAGTTTCCAATACCTTGAAGGTCTATGCAGCTACACTTATAAAAAATGCCACCAAGTGGGGTACGATTTCTTTCTTTATTTTTTGTTTTTATTTCTTTTTATGTTAGTGCATATAAGAAATAAAATAGGAATACAAATTTATTGGGCATGTTAACAGTGCTTTATGGACATTTCTGTAGTTTGGTACCGTTAGCAACACTTCAGTACCTTGAATAGGGTCCACATGTAGTAGTTTTAACCCCAAAAAATAAACACATAAAGGCAGTGATTTATACTGAAGCTTTATTTGTATTTGCACAAATAGTAGATAATTACAATGTTTAACACTGGGTCCGTTTTTTTTTTGTTTTTTTTTTTAAGTAGATAAGTATGACATGTTTTTAAAGTAGAAAATAACAAACTTACTTCAAGTTTCGTAACATCCTGCATGCAAATAATATTATATATTAAACATGTGTGAATACAGTCATAAGCGGAGGGTTTAACTTCAAACTTTTGCTCTGTTTGATCATAACATCTTCAGCAAACAGAAGTTGATGCAGGCACCAAAGAATGCCATGATTTTATGCCTCACCATCTATAAAGCAAGAGGACACTATAATCTAAGGCCGAGAAGGGAAAAAAAAGACAAGCAGAAAAGTGAGAATGAGGACGGGAGGGAGATGGAGGTGACTGATGGAGGAGAGAGCAGCAGATAGTCAGTTCTTTCCTCTTTTCGTTCTCCTTCTGTTTCAGCTCATGTGGAAAAGCTTTTCAAATTATGATGTGGATTGACGTGCAGCAGCTGTCCCCTCTCCTGGGTCCTGTCCGTCACCTCACCGGTCACCGCTGACAGCACTATGATGGATTAGGAATTGTCATCCAGGACGCTTGTCACTTGTTTACAAGTCGGCCATCCCTCATCTCTCACCACAGGCCTTATAATCTGGCCGACACTCCTCCGACGTCCCCCCTCTCCCCACCCGCTGCTACCAGACACGCTATACAAGACAACACCATACATTACAACAGCGTTTTTTTTCTCTTCCCCCTAACCTTTCTCTCTCTCTCTCTCTTTCTCCCTCTCTTACTCCTGCATCCCTGGGTTGAACACAGTCAACACATTTAATGCATTAATATATGTGTTGTGCTCGCCAATCTCCCAGGGACTGGAGCGATGTCTTCTCCTGTCAACCTCTACCCCTGAGAACTGACTGGGTTTTATACAAACATCCCAGTGGGAGAGGGAGGGAGGCTCAGATCTAACCTGCATTCTGTTTTTTTGAACAATGAGGCTTTTAAATCTGTCGCCAAAAAAAAAAAAAAAAACTGTGGATGGTGCATTTGCTATCCTTGGACGCTCTACTTTTGAACTGCGATAGTAAATAAAAAAACGTATCTGTAACAGTAATCCGGCAGAGATGATGTAATTATATAAATAAAAAAGCAAGAATGCTCAGTTTCCCCCCATTAAAATACTATTTAGATATGTGTTATAATATATAACCTAAACTCTTATCAAATGAAGTTTTTGCAAAAATGATTAATTAAATGTTGTGTATCTGATATCAGTGGAATGTAACCTCTTGAGCTATGGTGACCTTTTGTGTAATATTTTCTTACATTTGCATACCAAACACTTAAGCAATTAATTGTAACACCAAAAACTGGCACTTTAAATGACTGAGAGGGGGAAAAAAATGTGTTTGTTTATGATCAGACACTTTATTTCCCCCCCTCCTCACTTAACCTTTTGTTTTAAACTGCTTTTCACAGTTTGAACCGATAAACAGTCGCATCAAACTCGAGACCATTTTCCAGAAGCTTTCAGACTCAATGATGTCAAACCTGTATCTCAGAAATGTCGAGGAAGGAAGCCCCGCCGAGCAGACTTTGATCTCTCTCTACAGCATCTCTCAGCCTGTGGTCTGCTGTGAGAATGTGTGAGTTTATGCTCCCTCTGCAGGCATAGTCCAAACTGGAAGACGAGCTAACCAGCCTGCCTTTCTAGTTTGGACTCAGCCGTGCCAGCTGTGATCCTGCAGAGAGGATGAGTGGATGCCATCTACCCTGCACTGCTGAGACCATCCCTGTGCTCCCAGTGTGGCCCTTGAGAGAGGCCATAATCTCCTCCTATCTGCCTAATGGTTCCCTCTGTGCATTCGGAGATGGCAGTCCTGGGAGCGGGGGCGGCGTGCTGAATCCTACCATGAGCATATTGTCATTAAATTAAAAATTTCCGAACACTCCCTCGCTTGTGGCATAACCGCCGCCGTGAGAGCGATCATAATTGGCTCTGAAAACATGCGTAATTGCCTTCAGCTGGCGTTCTTTTACAGTTGACATTGTTGAGTCCGCGGCGGGGTGATTGGTGAATTGAATATGCAGCTTGTTTCACGATGGCAGGCGTAATTGAAATATGGTACGTGTGAGTGGAAGATTACATTAAAGCTCCTAGATAATCACCTGACAGGGGAGTCATTGAATCGACAATCTGCCGCCGTGTTTCGGGGAAGCGGGCCAGAGCGAACAGGCCGAGGGAGGAGGACGAGTGGGACGGGGGTACAGGCATCAGGCAGGAGAAGAAGAAGAAGAAGAAAAAAAATCTCTTGGCTAGCTCACTTATTCAGAGCAGTCCTGGACTGCCAGCCTGGCATTCCTGGGCTCTTTCTATCACCACATTTATCCTGCTCCCTCCCTCCCTCCCTTCCTATTCTCTCCTAGACACACACCCCTCCACTGCTTTGAGTAGACCACTTCCCCTTTAAGAGCTAACAGATGGTTATCCATTGCAGTTGTGTTTTATCCTTCATCATTTTATTGCTTTTTTTTTTTTTTTTTGCATTGTGACAAAATAATACCTTTCCAGTCAACACAACTGTCTCTCATAAACAGAGACTGATCTGCTGATGATTACCCCCCTCCACCTGTAGGGGGTCCTTTAAAAGGAAGTGTGCGATTGTAAAATCCCATGATTCGACTAGCATACCGGTATTAATGTTTGGATTTCTCCGAAAGTTCCTCACGCCATTTTTTTTTTCTTTCCACAGTCCCTTTCACTTCCTCACCCTAATAGACAGCTGGAGAGGAAGTGTTATTTCACAAATATTTCAAAACCCCGAGGTGTCGGCAAAGACACATTACTGGTAAACTGATGCACAAAAGAGAAGACACAGAGGGATGGCCGCATTCGTCCTCCTCTCTTCTGTCGACCGTCGGTGCTGTTATTGCCGCTGAGGTGAAGAAAACTCGCAGGTGCCTCCTCTCTTTAATCTACTTCTCCCTTCACCATTATCTTATATTTGGGTATAAACACACAGACTGTGCAACCCGATAATATGCAATTAAAAACAAAGATCATTAAAAAGTTATTGGTGTCTGCCTAATTACTATAACTTTACCCCCCTTATAATGAGCGTGCATGGGTATTGATTCGAAGCAAATCTCCCTTTCCTCCTGGAAAAAAGCAGGTAGTTACTTTGTGTTAAATCATTAATATAGTAATGATTTTTCCAGAACACTCTCAATTAAGACCAGAGCAGAAAATGACCCAGGGGAGTTGAAGCTCACGCTCTTAAAAGTCTGATGTTCCAAATATATCCTTGTTTCTCTCACCAGAGAGTATGGATGGGGTCGAGCCGTGTTTCTGAATAATTTAAAGTGGAGCTTGTTGATTAGAATGTGTGTAAATGTGTTTCTGTGTTAAAGGTCTGCACCTTTGATGTAATACAGTATGTACTAATACGCTGCAATAAATAAGCTTTGTGTGAATAGTGAGTGATGTAGTGGTATGGTTTGACCTCCAGGAGGGGACAAAGAAACAGCCTGCCAGGATAAAAAAAAATAAAATAAAATTAATGACAAACATTAAAGGCAGAAATAATTCCACTGATGTCGTTGTAATGAAAAAGAAAGAGTGCACGCTATGAGCTCATTAAGAGGTTAAACAATTACCAATGCGTTTCTAAATAAAGAGATTAGGGTTTTGTGTAACTTCCTCCTTAAACCATTTCCATATAATTTACATTAGTTTCCTTATGTGTACTGTGAACTGCACTAAATACTGAATAGTGTATACGGAATATAGCAAAGATGTCCAGCAAAACAAATAAAAGTAAAGATGTGTTCAGAAGGCAAAGAAAGTTTTTGCCTTGCTTCATTGACTTCTTTGTGTTTATTGGTCCCAAACAGCCAAATTATCCATCGCACAGGAACAACACTGAGCTGTGCAGCGATTTTTGGGATAAGGACCGAATTGCATACCGTGCAACAGAAAAACTTTGCAAGAGGTTCACTGAAACATGGCGGATATTTTTTTTGTTCAGGGATGAATTGCGGTATTCAGTTCTCATTAATACATCCATACTAGGAGTTGATCAGTATAGGGTGTTTTTTAAAATATCCATACGGATTGTTAGTAATCAAAGAAACCAATTGGTGATATTTGAAAACAATACATATTTGCAATAAAAATGCTCGTGACCACAAATAGAGAGAGGCAGCTGCGTCAGAGCCAAATTGAAACATTTTAAAAGATTAGTTTTATTGAAAAATGGTTTAAAAGAATAATGATAGTTGGAAAAATGTTGATCGTTGGATCCCATAATCGGCCAAACCGATAAATCTCTAATCCATATATCGTAGCAGTGATGGGCTAGCAGTAAGCTAGCTGGCACGAGTGCTCACCTATGCTTTGGCTGATTCTTAGGTAACTACATCTCTTGCGCCAATAAAATTCTCCTGATCTGTGTGAACTCACGGTGAGAGCACATCAATGCTTTGAGCTAATGTTAGCATGTGAACAAGCCGATAAAGTGTACAGCTGAAACTGACATAAAAGTTTTGCAGAAATTTTGTTTATGAACTAAATTTCTTGACCAAAGAAGATGTTTACCAGACAATGGCGCTACATGAAAAATGAAGGGATCACCAAAGCATCCCGATGGAAACATTCATTCACATGTTCTATTACAATTCAAAAAATCTGTGATGCCAAACGCACTCACCAATGTCAACCTCACGGAGGCTCGAGACAGAAAGTCAGGATCAAAGGCTTTAGAATTATTCGTATAGAAACCGTGAATGCCCACACAAAATGTTATTCCAATACATTTCACAGAATAGGTTTAGCTTTTGACCTGCTGATTTAAAACTTTGACACAATCCATTTGAGATATTCCACAGTAGTTGCATATATGAAAGACTTTCTGTGTCTGTCATGGTTTTCAGGTTTGCATATGTCAACCAGTTTGTCTTTGTAATTCAAATCCTGCTTCTCTGTGATCTCTGAACCTCCACCCCAAACCATGCGAGGGCCTCCCCCCACTCGATTCTCCCTGAAATGCTCCAACAATTAGATCATTTGTTCGTCCATTATCTCAACACCTGCAAGAAAATCTGTCTCAATTTTCCTCTCTGCTTCTGATCTTGTCTCCCTCCCTTCTTCTTCTGCGGCCCCACTGAGACGCTGGTTCAGCCCCAAGCAGCTTCTGTCTCTGTCAGAAGGCCCTTGGACACTGCCATCCCACCATGCATTGTGCCCATGCCAAGAGCCTGTGCCAGTTCAAGCCCCTATAGTACCAAATACTTGTCAAGACCCTGCCTTTTCTTTTCTTTGCGCTCTTTTTAGGCCCCTGTGCCAAACACACACAGGCTCAAGTAGGGATACACAAAAAACATCTCACTCTCCCTCCCTCCTTTCACTCAGACCCATAATATTCCCTTAGTGAGGACCAGAAGGGGCTGGAACAAAGAGACCTTTGGGTCTGGGCAATGATTCGTTATAGTCTCCATAACCACAGTTTACAGCAGCTTTCTTTTGAAATGCTTGACATTTTACTTCCTATTCCTTAGGTATAGTCGGTGGGTACAGTGCGTCATCTTTGTTTGACTTTATCGCACGTCAAGAGCTGTTTTTGCTTGGTTTAATGTCATTGCCTAGGTAACTAGCAGGTTTTTGGCAACAATGTGGAAATGGCCAATTTGTCAATAGAATGTGTGAAGTGTCAATATAAATCCACCTAACCCCTCTGGGCTTCATTCAGGAGATAATTTTTCATATGCATATGAGAATTTTTGGTGTATTACTTTCTCACACTTTTTTTTTTTTTTTTTTAGTGCCAGTGACAGATGGGAATGAGGCTCCAGTTCAAGGGTCCAGACGAGTGAGGAGGGGGACAAAGCTGAGAGAGGTGAGGGTAGCGAGCTGGGTTTACAGGAAAAAAAGCAGCTGGGCACCAAAACACAGATGACAAAGTTTGAGTTCAGTTCTTCATGTTGGCATTTAAAGCTATTTGGGATGCTGCTCCTGGCGGTTGCTCTACAGGTTTCTTTATGGGTCTTCAACAAAATCATAAATACATTCACTGGTAAATCCCAGTTAAAGTTATAATGGTGAGGATTTCTGCCCCGGCTGCTTTGTTGACACCTGTGGTTGCTCGTGGCAACATAAGTGGTTTGTTTCTGACTGGAGCAAGTAGTGCATCTGTTTAAAGCACAGACAAACAAACTAAGAGGAAACATTTAGTTTGTATTAGCCTAATACAGCTGTAGTAGAGTGTTAGGAGAGTGAGCAGTAAATAGTGAGCAAACATGCATAGTTCAGTGTGACTCCCTCGTGTGTTAAGTTACAAAAGAATAATGATGATGTTACATGCTATAATTAGGAATTGAAAGTCATCTTTTTTTGGGTTACAGTATATGATTAGTTAAGGACGGTGTGGTTTGGTTTTGGCATCATGGTTGCAATAATAAGCATATAGCTGCCTATTGGTGTTTTGTTGACCCATCCATCCAGCTCAACCTCCTCTTTAGGCAGACCTTGTTTCCATTTGAGTTATTCCTTCACTACTGTCCTCATTACAGTGGTTGCAAGAGGTCTTACATCATTCTTCTGGAGGACAGTCACGTATCTGAAGGTGACATAAATACACAGGATGGCTATTGCTAGCTAACTACCGCTTGCCTGACACTCAAGTGAAGGTAGTAAAAATCTTCTGATAAATACCAGCAAAGATCGTCACTCTGACCTCTATTGATTATATTACTACGGTTCCACGACTTGAAAATGTTTGACCCCCCCCTCTGCTGTACATTCTTATGATGGCTGAAGAACAATGTGTCGCAGCGTGGCATTTATGTTCATGTGACATTATCAAAATACTCATATGACAGCATACCAATTATGAATCCTGACGAGGTGACACCTGAAAACATCTTGCATTTGCACTCATCGCTGACGTGACCTTTTACTATGATCCCGCGCTCTTCCCATCGACATCCCCTCCTGTGTTGCCCTCCTCTCTCCATCTATCTCTCGTTTTTCTATTCATAGCTCCGTCCTCTCTGCTTCCATCCCAAGGTAAATCCCATTGGGTGGATGTTTTGTCGTGGAAGCTTGTGAATGTTTTCACCTCGCTGTTGTTATTTATTGGCCGTTGACAGGGCCATGAATTCCGTGCCAAAGTGAAACTCATATTGTTATCAAAAGCATAAAATTCCTATCACTTTAGATGTCAGAGCAGAGACAAGAAAATGAAACAGGTACTCATAAAGGCAGCGGGAGTAATAAATCAGCCGGAGGGGCCCGAGCAAGGAGACGCTTGATTAAATAAGGGGAATTAGGTATTTTTGCAAAAGCGGGAAATAACATTGATCTATGCCCCTGTCAGTGGCGAAGGTTGACACGATTGTGTATTGTTTATTTTTCTTGTGTATTTATAGTATATCAATCTCCCTCTCACTGAATGATATGAGAAAACCCTGCCTCCTCTGGCTGCCATGTACTCTGTTGCTGGAAAACTGAGGACAGACATCCAGGATCTGAGTTTGGCTACTTTGGTTTCCTCTGCAATTGAATCACCAATCATATCTTGTAGCTTTGTTTACCAGGACACATGTGAAATGAGCCAATAGGGCTACTGTTTTTCCTACAGCGCCATAGGCATCAAGAGGCAATTTAAGGTCAGTCAGGGGTGAGACTCTTCACTAGTTTATACCGGGGTGCAATCAAATTTCATTGCATTTTATGGGAAATCACTTTGGGCAAATCATTTCTATTTTTCAAGTGAGTGCTGGATATCTATTTAATGATAGGAAGTCTTGTTATTAGGAAAAATGCAATAAATCTCCACACTTTACCAAACACAACTAGCAATCTTTTACTTGTGCAGCCTGTTTGACAGCTTATATACTCTCTCTTTCTACTCAATTGTCCTCTGTTGAGCAAGAATCTAATAGTGTAACGTAGCTGTTACTTTAAAATCCCCCTCCCCCCCCCTGCATAGTTTCCATAGTTAAAAGCATCACAAATCCATGACAACCGATGAAGATCAGAGGTATGACTTATTGCCAATGACACATCTTTCTAAAAGCAAATTTTGTAAAGCATCCCTCTTCCAGGTTGCTCTCCCTAAATGTATGATTTTAGTAACGTCCCCCACTATGATTTGGAGGTGTCTGCATGGCTGATGGGATCAGTGAACTCTGAAGAGTGGGGTGACGACCTTCCACCTCATCCATCACCCAGTGATGGACATGGGAAGCCGGTCCCTGACAGGTTGGGGGGACAGGCGGGGGTGCAGGGTACAAATGGGGTTAAGGATAGGGCCAGAGAGGGAGCTTGGTTGCCACAGCATGGTGGCTGGATGAACAAGGGGGAGGAGGTGGATGGAGAAGTGTGGCCAGGATTGAGGTCAGGGATGTATGATTGGGGTATTAGACAGCCAGCCTGGTTAAAATGTTTGTATAGAGGACAAAGATGGATTATCTGACTGTTTATGCAAGTCTTATGTGTGGTAAATAAACAAAAGTGCGAAAGGAATCTTTGTTTCTTCAGCTTTTACAGTCGAGGACACAGAAACCATGTTATTGGTTTTGGTACAGTTCTCCAGCTGACATTTGTAAAAGAGCAACAAAGTCTAATACAAATGATGAATCTGGTAATCAGGAGCAGTGTCACTCCATTCTCCAAATCTTGCTGAGGTGTAATGAGTCTCTGAGGGCCACTTGTTCCTTACACCCATTGAAAGATGGACTAACGTCATCAATCTTCAGAGTGGCTGAAGTGAAGTCGACTTCTGTCTGAAGGTGCTCCCCTCTGTTGATTTCTTCTTGTGAGCTCAGTGCTCAAAACCTCCAACCGACACGGCCAATATTGAGTGACACCCTGCTGCGAGGGGAGGATGCACCGCACGCACACACATACACTCACAAATGTTAGTGTGGAATGGGTTCAGTGACACTTGACCCCGGCCATCCAAACGCCTGTCAACACCATATACTACCATCGTTTTGTGCATGACTGTGTGATCATATGTTTTCCTCTGTCTGACCTAAATGCAGTCATGTCTAGACACTTCTTTCTTTCTTTCTGCTGCTGCATTGCTTATATTGTGCACCTCATGTCAAAAGTTTGCTTTTTCAGGAAGTTAAACAAGACTCCTTCCCCTCTCCTGTCAGACAGTAGCTTCGAGCTTGGCATAGTGAAACCAGGAACAGACCAAGGGTGAGCTGACCAGTTCACTCTCACTCATAAATCTGTGGTTTCAGTATTTATTTATTTTTTTCTTAACATTGATTTTGATTTAATTTTTAACGCGACCATTCTGTTGTTTTCTAGATTTTCAACAATTTCCTTGAGATTTACACCGAAGGGATCAATAAAGTTTTATTCTATTCTATTCTATTCTATTCTATTCTATTCTATTCTATTCTATTCTATTCTATTCTATGCTATTCTATTCTATATGAGTCACTCTGCCAAAGCTGATATCGTTGCACATCATGCAGCAAATAAGGAGGCTATCATGTCTTAAAGCCCAGATCAGATTAGATCCATCTGTAAATAAGGATAAACTATTGTTGGAACATGAAAAACAACAGGGATTGACACACATACTATATATTATAATCTTCTTGAAGATTTACTCAGTTATTTACTCTGATCCTGTTGTTTCTGACTTTCTTCTTCATCAAAATATTTGCGCAAATGACTACATATGTCTTGTTTTTGCTGTTGCTACCAGCTCTGGATTAGCTTCAGTACAAGCATGCACACACTGCAGTACACGTGTTATGGGTGTATCAGGAAACAACAAGCTGCCCTTGCTTGTCTTCTGCTGGCCAGGGCCTCAGTGGGATGGACAGTTTGTGAAAATGACAGGACATGCCAACAAATTGCATCACTTCTGCCTCTGTGGCCGAGGACAATGGGCCACCATATGCCGAAGTGGGGAAATGAATGGAGCTCATTTGTGCTGGCACCCTGAGCCCCCGCTCCCCTCGACCCTGCTGGGGCCTCTGTGGCACCGAGGCCGACACAGACAGACGAGCCCACCCTGTGCCACGCCGCCGTGCTGCTGTCCACCGCTGGATCCCATAAGTCAGGGCCAACAAACACATCGGATTTATCGTCTGTTTGTAGATATGACTGAACAAGGGAAATTGATTCAGTTAGAATTTTGGGTACACTTCACCTCCTTTGGGCTGAGAGGCTTATTTACATGATTACACATCTTATTAAACACATTGTCCTGCACTGTAACCGCAGGATCATTGTTACCAGAGTTCTCTGAAGTTCCACTGGACGTGTAGCAGGAAAAATTTAATTAACAGCTTATTATATTTAACATACTCTTTATTTTAATATCTGATGATATATAAATACGTACACAGGACTGTCTGTGAAACTAGCCCCGTGTGCAAGTTTGTATTTACTTGTTCCTTTATTTGTGTGTGTGTGTGCGTGTGTGTGTGTGTGTGTGTGTGTGTGTGTGTGTGTGTGNGTGTGTGTGTGTGTGTGTGTGTGTGTGTGTGTGTGTGTGCAGTCCTGGGATGATAGCAGATGATTAAGGAGTGGCTGCTCTGTTGACATGAGATACTAATGAGGATGAAATGAGAAGGTCAGGGCTCGTCTCCAGGAGGGGGACGCCCTCCTCCCATCACCACCGCAAGCACTGCCCTCCCCCCCCTTCTTCTCTCCTCGTACCCCCGAGTTGCCTCCCTCCTCAGGATGGACGGCTAATCCTCCTCTTAATCGGCACAGGCCAGTACACACTCGTGTTTACACACTCACACACATACACGTACACACCGAGGCGCCTCTGATCAGGCCTCTGCATCTTCATAATGGAGGTAATTAGCAGCTCAACAAGGCTAGCTCAGCATTATGATTAGCACCTTTTCTGGAGTGCACTCAAAATCTGACCAGGCTGAACTCTGCTGTCAATCCAGTCTCAAAAAGACAACACAACAGTTTATTATGCAGCAGTTTTATTGCTAGTTGTTATTAATATTTAGATTATTCTTTCACAAAAGAATGCCTGTCTACATGTGCACACAGACAGCTGAAGCTAAAAGCAGCACGTGTCAGTCAGTGGCCAGTACTATAATGATGTATTGTAATGAGAGAAAATTCAGACAAAGGTGGGAGTGACGGAAGTCCAGCGATGCAGCAAAGCAACCTGTGCGAGTGTAGAAGAGCTCCTATTAAAGAAGGTGTAAGAGTCTCCATCAGCATAGTGAACTGTTGACCCCCGCAAGAGGAAGGAAGTGCTCAGCCAGCTGCACGCCATTTTTCATCTCTCTGATGGACCTCAGAAGAGGGGTAGACAGGGGGAGGTGAGAGAGAGAATGGGGGACATGAGAGAGGGAGAGGAAAAACGGGTGGGTCTGATGATAAAAAAAAAAAAAAAGAAAAAAAGTTGGTGTTGTGAAGTGTGGCGAAGTGTTGGATGGAGGCCTCCTAAGCCGTGACCCCTGCGATTTCTAAAGAGCATTCAGCTCGACTCGTTAATCAAAGGGTGATGCGTATCACAGTGACCCCCGTCTACGCACCAAAAACCCTTCCTCAGCCAGGTGTCATTTGTCATTTTTCGTGGTAGGTTCATGGAAAGATAAGGCGCCTCAGGTTGCCACCCAGTTGAAGGGAAGAGCTGTTGCTATGGCGTATGTTTACACATGTGTTTCCATCAACAAAAGAGTCACAATCCACACAAAGATGAAGTTCTGCAGGACTTTCCTGCATAAGGATGCTTTATATTAAATAGGAGCACCACTGAATTTACACATCTTGTTTACAGGAGTACTACACAAAGACTCCTCAAGTGCACTTCTGTCAGTATCAGTTGGGGATGAAGACTATAAATCTGAAATGAGCAAAACTTTGGCGGTATGAAGACACTTCTCTGTAGCCCACTCCATCAGGATAGACGCTCAAGGCTACGTTATACGTAAAACATTCCAGAATCAGCAGCGTGAGTAGTATCGATTCACGGGTTTGTGGAATTTAAAAAAGTCACTGGCTCTGCTGCTATAATTTTGATCATTTTTAATATAACAGAAAGAACTGTCCATCATGAGTAGGACAGTATTACAAGAGTGCAGTTCTAAATTGCTACTAGTTCAAGCATTATTGATACCAATGATGGATATACATTCTGATTATCTGAGTGACATTGTTGGATATGTATTAATTCATATCATTTATACTTTATTACATATACATATAATGTTATGATTTAATGTATGAGTAGGCATCATAATGTGAGCTTATAATACCAAAGTGAGGTTTATTTATAGTAAATTAGTAAACTGCCAATGAATGTCACTCTTAAAAATGACCTACAATGAATCCTAATATAGGTCCTAATAGCAGAACTCACATACAAATTGGACGTCAGGAGCGATGTGTTGTTGACATGCGATGTCTTCTCCTCATGTGTCCAGTTTCCATCTTCCTCCTGTGAAAAAATAAAATAAAATGGAGGCATTTGTGCAAAGGTTTATTCAGTGCAATCAGCTCAGGAGGTGACAATTCTTTTTTTTTCTTTTTTTACACTGTCACACATAAAAGTGTAAGCTTTGTGTCCACTGACTACAAATGGCCCAAAACTAAAATGCGTTCAAACTTCGTAAACATGCCAAGTATTAAGGTTTGCTTTCTAGCTGGCTCTGTTTGATCAAGAGCGAAGGGAAGAGAGAGTCAGAGAGGGAGAGAGAGAGAGAGAGAGAGAGAGAGAGAGAGAGAGAGAGAGGAAAAATGAGCCTGCCAGTGGTTAATTGAGCATACAGATTCCTAATGTGTCAGGCGGTGGCCTCGCAGATGAGGGATGGCACTTTTTTACGATGCATCTTCCTTTGTTTCCTCTTTAAGGCTAATGAAGTCGGCCTTCCAGTCGCCACCTGGGCCGGACGCTCAGACACCAGAGACACTCTCACATCCCCATTCACAAAGTCTAACAGCGAGTCATCATCTTCAACACTCTCCCTCCTCCTCCTCCTCCCCTCTACCTCCACCCCCAGCCAGCCTGAAGATAAATACACACACACGCAATGACACATAGGCACGGCGGCCCTACGCAGGCGTACATGTACTGTATATGCACGCACATACCCACGAGTGGGGTTATTAGCCGGACGTTTGTGATAAACTCACACTCTGGGCCGATGTTTGCAGCATATTCATTATCAAAGCCGCAGACCTGTTTATTTTTACTGTCTTAAAACAGCAAGCATCCATTATCCAAAGATTTTTTTTTTTGTCTCTCTTGCTTGTCTTTTTTTCCTACATGCCTTTAGGTCACCCACTAATGAGCTTAACACTGAGGAAACGTGGAAGCGATTAGACGAGGCTTGGCTGTTTGAACAACAGGGTGATGATATTATATTGTACCTTATGATTACAAGAATTTATATCAACACAAACAGGAGACGAGAAAGCAGGCGAGCTGGAGAGTCTGAAGCAATCCACGTCTTTTCCTGGCTGGCTAACTTCATGTGGGTTTAAATGGGTGAGAGCAACTAGTTATTGATGATCTTTGTTGTTGGCAGCCTCCTGCTCCCTGCTTATCCTTGTTCTGCTTTTGCAAGTTGGGCCTGAACCTCCTTTCGCACCACTTTCTTTTTTGCTGTGGCAACTCAGGCCAAGTAGTTCTGGTCACCCAAACATGTTCAAGGTGCTCCATGACCATATGTTTGCTCATTGGGGAGCGGAGCAGGGAAAGGCTGGACTGTATGACCTTCACCCAGGTTGAGCAATGAATACTCCAGGCTCTGCTCGCTTGGGTTCATGCCAGGTGAACACAGTAGTCGAGCTTCCCAGACATGCAACTGGATCCCAGCAAGAATTTGACGCACGAGAGGTGGAGAATAAGAGTGTAAAAGAGGGGCATTGTCAACTTTTTAGAGTAAAAAAAAACAGTATCTACTTGCTGTTGAGTTGCTTTAAAGTGGTGTTTTATGGGTGGTATGGTTTTGAAAACTTAAAAAAATAATGTGAATACAGGCCAGTATTGGAATTACAAGATTTTCATACACATTTCCAAAAACACAACATACCTTTCTATGTGTTGGATTGCTGCTAGTGGTCCAATTAGAGTCCAAAATGCAAAAAATTAAGTAAATTCAGTCAAAGTTTGGGTTAATAAGCTGTATAACAAAATTTTGAACATAGCACTAAAGAAAAACTGGTACTAGAACAGTACATAGCATGTATGAAACATTTGGCTCTTTACATTTCCTTTAAATGTAAATCCAACTTCCATTTTTCAGTTGTTTCATTATATAATATCAATTCCTTTTTTTAGAAATATTCAGCTATGTCAATTTCCATAAGCATGGGAGCAGAAATGCCCCAAACGGTAGCAACAGTTCCCTGTTTTAGTTCTCTAAGGTTGTAGGTTAAAGAGTTGTGGTTTTGACAGACACTCTGTACCAGAATTATAAAAATAATCAGTGGATTTCTGTTTCAGTTTTAGTGTTTTCAAGGTCACTGTCAGCCACCAAAATAAAGTTTCTAAATGTTTAAAAAGCCCATAATAGTAATAATTGTATTTTGTGTAAAATATATGTAAATTTAATATTTAAAATAAAGAAAGTATCAGCAAAATATTTTTAACCAAGACCAGATAGAAAACACACAGTCCATTTTACAGACTGTTGGTCTTATGTTATAGTCTCTCTATAAATTTAACTGACAAAAGAAATCCAAACATGAAGTAGTGCCCCAGTTTTTCATCATTCTAATTGACATTTCAGTAGAAATACGCTTTTAGAGCATATTAGTTTCATGCCATTGTTCCCTAGAGGAGTTTCCTTACATTATTGCAACACATTGTTTAGTTTTCACCTCTTTAAACATGTACGTCCTCTTGAATTATACCACCTGCATGGGTGCAAAATAAGCAAGAGATTAAACATGCGCTGATAACTCAAAATGTCGGCACAGTCGAGTCAACAAGGGATCTTTATGGGGAGGGAAAGGGCTGAAGGAAAATGCCATTACTCTCCAGATAATTTAAACATGTGTTGGCATTTATCTTGGTGGTCCATGTCCGAACACTAATGACAAACTCTTGTTATTAGTGGACTGAATCAAAGCCAAAGGCATGCCCACCCAAAACTTTAATCCCTTAATGTTCCTCACTCTCTAATTTGGTATTACAAAATGAAAAAATGCTAGTTTCATAGGTACAGTAGTTCTTCAAAGCGGTATAAATATAGTGTAACAAAACACGTATTTGACATGTTTTTATAGATCTCTCTTTCACGCTTTCCATCACATTCTTCCAGCGCCGATCTTTATTTTGGTGGGAAGATTAAATATTTCTGCTTGAGAACACCCTTTAAACTATGAAATGACTGCTGTCACTGACACACAGACCCCCCCTGTACGCACACACACATATACACACACACACCACGCTCGCCTGATTTTGGATGGATAGATGGTTGGGAAGAGGAGGAGGAGGAGGAGGTGGTGGGGGTTCTGAAATATATAATCTCCTGAAAAGAATGAGGCCCTCTGGGATTTTCTCAAAGTGGCCCCTCTCTGCACTGGGGCCAGGGGAGAGTGGGTGAGTGCTGGTGGTGTGTTGTGGAGGTGGAGGGTGGAGGGTGGAGGGGGGGAGTAAAACATGGCCACTCCACACTGTAACCTGAGCCAGAAGGGGGCCAATCTGTCAAATAATTAGCTGTTGCCCAGCACAAAGGTTTTATTTGCAGGAATTTCATCGAGGCAGGATTGAATAATATGTCTGTGTATTGTGCGGGGTCATGGGAACATCATCTCTTACTGGTGGGCCATAAAAGACAGCTAAATGATAATGAGAAAAGGCTCCGGTAATTCAATTCCTCAAGCGTTGGTTTCCATCTTTCTCCCTCCCTCCCTCTTCTTCCTCCCCCCCTCTCTCTCAGCCTTTCTGTCCTTTCTCTCTGCTCGGCTAATTGCGGAACTCCATGTTGATGTTGAAGTGGTTTCATTCAGCGTGCATGAAAACACACAGTGTAGTTTGATTTTGACTGCACAAAAAGAAAATGTTTACTGACGTTTAATTTTTTTTTTTTTCTTCCCCTCATTTGCTGGTATGGAACTCACAAATAAACACCAAATATAGTTGTTTTGCCTAGATCTGATTTTTTAAATGCGGGATGCAAATATACAAGCAGGCAATGAAAACTAATAGATGAATGAATAAATTAAGCAAACATGACTTAAAGCAACACTATAACTTTTGCTGAGCAATGGCAACAGTGGCCTCCGTGGCCACAAGTGGTAATTATAGGATTCTGCTGCATTCAATTCTGCTGTGCTCCAAGTTCAAGCGGTAAAAACTACTCGAACACAGGCCATCAATCACTCATGCAACAAACACAAAATCATCATTTCAATTCAAACCAGCAATTTAAGTGTCAGCGGTGACAGGCAGCTTAGTGTTACATGTGCTTCAGCTAATTAAAACACATTAGTTTACATTAATGAGTTTGTTTGTTTGCTTTTTGTACCATTCACCTCCTTAACTTCAGGATATTGAATCACAGCCACGAACAACTAGGAGAAAAAATTATAATTCCCACCCCAAACTTGCACTTCATTGAAATTTTCCAATATACAGTACAGTCAAAGATAGATCTAGAGGTTATGTTACTAGTTGAGTAAAGAAGATGCTTTCTCTTTGCTGTAGATGTGTAGCTAGTGGCTAAACCTCTGTGGAAAACAAGCGGTAACCTCTGCGGCTAGAGAAATGCATTCTAAACTGGACTGCCAAAAAGTTCCTTGAATGGCCACTTGAGGCTGGCTGCAAAAAACAATCAGTCCCAGCAGACCTTCATGTTAAATCTACAATTTTACAGTAGAAATGAACATGTTTACAGCCTGGGACATAAAGTTTTTTGGTCTCTGTAGGTAATTTCTCCATTAATGACAAGTGTAAGAATGGTGAACCTATATAAAACTAATCTGTTTAAATTGTATTAAGGCTTTAAGTTAGACATAATTAAGCGAGTGGCCTCTTTGAATGACAGGTGGGTGCCTATTGGCCTTTTATTTTGAAAAGACCAACAACTTCCATAAAAAATCAATCTGAGATTTTGTCTTGTCCAACCTTTTGCTTGGCCACTCTTGTTTTTTCACTTCTTAGTTTATGTTGCCAGTTTCCTCATTGGTCTCTTCACCTGTCCCACAATGTCCATGCTAAGACGCTTCTCTCTTGGTTTGAATGTTTTATGTTTGGTGACAACCAGCAATAGGATGATGTCTGTACTGAGAACACTAAACTAGTTTCCTGTAATGGCTATCTGAGAGGCCCATAGTAAGTGTACATAGTGCCATAAAGTGTTACACATTTATCAACCCAAGCTGCATAGTGCAAGAACAAGCATTTGAGGTGCAGAGAGGAGCTATTACAAGTCAGTGTACCTTAAAAATCATTTTAAAATTGCTATTTTAAGTTAAAATGGCTGCATAATTTTGTTTTAAAAAGCAGGAAAGCAAAGAAATAAGTACTTATCAATAAATCCTATCAAAAATGTATTTAAATGCATTTGATAGTTTGATGCTGTATTGATTGTTAAAACATAAATGAATAGATGATCAGTAGTATGTGCTTCCAATCTCCAACACACTGGCTCAGTTGTCTTTTTGTATGCTGACCTCTGACCTCTGAGAGCAGCCAACCAGGAAGTGGATAGTGTTAAAAGGGATTGATTGGTTTGTGGTCTATAGATGATTGTTTATATCATTCCATACTGGAGGTTTGACCTTTGGTGACCCTTCAGCGGACCAATCCGCTGAGAGCCGTGACCTGCATCCATTTGCAACAGCGCTAATTAGCTCTGACGGGTTTCGGTTTGCATCGGGGTTGTAAAATGAAGCCCTGCAGTGCCCTGATTGAAGAAAGACGCGGTGCGGCTACTCCACTTCATGCCTATACCATTTCCTCCCGCCGAATGTCAAACACATTAAACTTAATGTGCCAGCAAATCTTACTCAATTATTTGTATGTTGCTGGGGTGTGTGCACGTGTGTGTTTATGTGCACGTCTGGTGGCCCTAAATGGTGTTCATATGTCAGTGTATGTTCAGCTGTCTGAGCACACTCAAGCATGCTGGTGTTTACATGTAAGAGAGAGGAGGGGGCGCGACCGAGAGGGAGAGTTTGCCGTTTCGCTGGTATGTCCATGTGGGATGAGGTTACACATCCTGCAATGCATTTCAGAGTGATGAGGAAACTTGCTTTTAAGTAAAAGAATTGGATTATTGCATCCTGTGATCTCGCTAATTATAATGAAAGCAAGCTTACAATTTTCCAATTATTATTCTATGCCGATTCTGTTTCTCTCTAATAAAGAGGAGCACTGATGCAAAACAAAATGCCAGGACTCTATTTCCTGCTTGTGCCTTAGAGCTATTCAGAGATGAGGGACGTACACACCCTCCAAATATCACCCCCAACACCCCACATAAAACATTTGACTGCCGAGCATACAAAGCGGCCAAAATTAGATGTAATACTATGCAAATTGTTGCCGTTTACAGTACTCTTTCTCTGATTCAAATACAAGGAGGCTAAATATCGTTTATAATCTTGCTTTCTAAAATTTATCACGAATCTTACCACATGTAATTTGCGGAATTGCGGGAACAATACAGTTCATGTGGCTTCCTCTCCAGTGCATCCTTGGTTACCAGGCGTCAAATTGACATGAGTCACTCAGTCTGCCTCTGACAAATCATTGTATAAAATCTCCTCCCCTCGCTGTATCCTCCACTCTCTCCCTCCTCCTCCTCCTCCTCCTCCTCCTCCACATGCACAAGAACACACACACTTGTGCCTCTCAGTATCAGTCACTCATACGTCTCTCCGCCCTGCCTGTCAGTCTCCCACCAAATTCCCTGGATCACAGTACATCTGACAGTATTTCATCTTAGATTTGAGGATAAGTGCAGAGGATTTCAGTTCAAGCTCGGAGCTTAGCATGAAAATGCCGCTTTAGTGTGAAAAGCTAGGGGTTTATACGATGTGGGACCCCTCAACCCACCTTCACTCCAATCTTTTTTTTCCTCCTGCCCCCCCTCTCTTTCTCTCTTCTCCGGGTGTTGTTGATTTAGCTGTGAGTGGCTGCCTGACACAACATTGGCCAACTCCTCAAGGAGCTAAATACAGCTAACCTTGTTGCATAGTTATTCTATCACCGGACTCCGAGGGGAACACAAAAAGGATGTATTTTAATTAAGCTAAACCCAGGGGCTTCAGTATTACTACAGCCACATGGAGGTGGAGAGAGGGAGATGAGAGAAAGAAGGAGCGGGTATTGGACACAGTGTGGAGGGAAGGAAACAGTGGTGTTGGAAATCATACTGTGTGATATACCTAGTGTCGAGTAATAATGAATAAAATGCATGACCTGGTTTTATCAGCTCTAGTTCAACGTGTTTAGCACTTTGCTGACTCTAGTAAAATCTTGTGAGATATTCTAATGGCGCTGTATTGTGATTCTGGCTATAAAGGCTTTTTTTTTATTTTTGGTGTAAATCAGGATTTCTTTGATGCCTCAATAAGCCAATATGTTTGATTTACTAAGGCTCATCTACAGTTTTGTCATCAGATTAGCTCTTGGCTTCTTGTAAGCAGATCAACTAATTTCCCACCAAAATCAACCAGACAACACAATTTACAAGCTGATGTAAACTGCCACTCGTTTTGGTTATGACATCGTTTACGTATAATTACGTTAATTATATTAATGCCTTCAAATGATTCAGTTAGCCGATGTTTACTTGTGTGCGAGTGTGGCAGATTTTGCTGCAGCATACGTGTCGAACAGACTCTAATAACAGGTGAAGGGACAGAATGCCCTCCCTCCCCCCCCTCCAACAACACACATATTATCTGCTGCCCAGGTTAACCCTGGAAATAAAGAAATAGCGACAATACATGGAGAACCTGAGGAGAATCTTGAATGCCAGTTGCTGGTAGGAAAGATGGATTGCCTGAATTCTCCACCAATCACCAAACAACACATTGGCTGCAGCATTGATTGATGAAGTATTTAAGTCGTCAATCTCACATCACCTGCTTTTCTTTTCTCTCTTTCACCCCAACGGCTTGCAGAAAAGCTACGCGGCAGATCGGACAAACCCCTGACCGACGGAGAACTTCTCATATTTGTCTGAATCTCGCAATAAAATCAAAAAGACTGGCAGTGAGGACAGAGTTCAGGAAGATAGACTGTGCTGTACTATTTTTTTTTAACAATTTGTTTATCACAGACAGCAAAAGAGATGTGCTTGGAGTATCTTCCATATTCAAGCAGCCATTTTCCAAACTGCAAATCATGCACGCGCCACCGCTCTCTCAGCACTGTGTAATAGGCCTCGGTGCGTATAACTCAGTCCAATATTATTGACTACAAATCATGATTAACAATAATAATATTGATAAAAATGGAACATTAGCCCTCACCCCTGACCTTATTTGCAGACCTCTTTGTACTCTATGATGTATTCAATATCATAATCATGCTTGAGTACACTTGGTTTTCAAAAAGGGTTGGGTGAGGGGGGGGGGAATCAATTGGACTTATGAGCAAAGAGAAAACATCACACCTGCAGATATTGTGTTGACAGCGCACCCGAGTGCAAACAACAGAGCCAGTGTCTTCTCCGAGTTATCCTGAAGAGGCCATTGATCCGCCGGTTAACCTATTCTCCTGCATCAGTTCAGCAGCAAACCCTGGGAGAAAAAAAGCGACCTCCCCCTCCCCTCGCCAAACCCCCTCCGCATCCAACCCGTGCCATTGTTTCCCTCCACTAATATGATACCCCCTGAAGGTTCTCCACAGACCTCATTTCTAATCAATGCATGTGGTTGGTGGGATCATCCTGTCTCTGCAAATTAATGACTTCACTTTTTTCTGTGGTTTCATTCCATCGATTTGTTTTATTAGCCCATTGATCTCCAAGCACCACCTCCCCACCTCACCCCAGCCCTGACCCTCTGCTTCCTCTTTGCTTTATCAATATGAGAGCTGATGGCATCAGTTCTGCAAAGAAGAAAACAAGAGAAGTGCTTTCTTCATCAACTGATGGCTTCAGAAAATGTTAGAATCTGTAACTCCTAAAAAGAGAAGCAAAAATGTGCTTTTTAGGTTCTCTGTGGGTCCAAAAATATGAATATCCAGGTTAAACTAATCTGGTTTCATTAGTTTAATACAACTGTCATGGTCTAAATCACTTAGACGTTCATCTGGTCAGGGCTCGGTGGTCTTATTAACAGCCATATCTAACTCTCTCCTCTATAATTCCCTTTGAGATCCGAACAAAAGGATAGGAAGTGCTTTACTCCGACAAGTCAGACTTCACTTCACAGGAGGAATTACAGCTTTTCATTTTCTGTCACTGGAGCGTTTTAGCGAGGTGCCCCACTAGCATAACGATGTTCTTTCTCTCTTGTTTTATGACTTGAGCCATGCACAAAGAGTTGATTCACGGTAATCACATATAAAAACACAAACGCCGATGTGTATGTGTGTGTGTGTGTGTATGCGAAACGTAAAGTACGCTCGCTGAGAGACAGCTGCAAAAGTACACACACTAGATATTCTGACTGCTGAAAGAAATATATAGTCGGGGGGTCATTTCTGCCAGACACAAAGAACCTACACCCTCAAGTGGAACAAAAACACACAAACTCCCCTAAAAGAAACAAAAAATTTTAATGTGCGGTGAGTCAAGTTAGCCCCATGTCCATCAGTGCTTCTGTCTCAATCCGCGAGGATAAACACAGTTTGCATTCTCCAGACCGCTGCATTTACACATTTTATTATTTCTGTGCTTCCTGAGCCATCAAATAGTGACATCTAAGAAAACAAGCTGAAGTGATTCTAAAGCCTGTAAAAATGTCAGACTCCACCCATCGTCTTTTTCTTGAGCCTCATTCCTGTCTTTCTCAACACTAAAGTAAATCCCGAATCAGCCTTTACTGTGAATATGCACCAGATTATGCTGTTAATGCCACAAGAGAGAAATATCTGCTCCAAGAGAAAACCTCCTTGCATCATTTTTTTTTTAGTATCTACATTTTCCTTTTGCAATTAGACTGAAGTGTTTTATTTTGGTTCTTGAATGGCACATTTTTAAAGCAGGAATAGCACCGCTGATGAGAGGAGGGAGGCTGGAGGGGTTAACGATGACCCCGAAGGATGGAGTGTTTCAGTGTCAAGATATAACAATATCTAGAGAATGTCCATGTTCAAAGATGAGAGAGACAGAGACTATCAAGCACCCCACTTCCCCCCTCCTCCTCCTCCAACCGCCACCAAACTGCATGTTTATCCAGCTTGTGGGAATTCCTGTTCCTCAGGATGGATCTGGAGTCGTCTCGATTGGCGATGTTCCCACCCCGCCTGGCTCTTTCATGGAAATCACATCCCACACAGATAGACGATTACTCACTTTTCCTCTGCTTAGACGTTACGCTGCTGACCGGGCAGCGAGAGAGGTGGCTAAAGTGTGTTTGTATTTAAAAATAACATGTTCACATGCAGTTACTTAGACTTTTATTCAACAGAGCAAACTGCAATAGCAACGCCTGCAAGCACAAAGAAATAAAGGCTTTCATTTCTGCATGTTATTTTTTTTATACTTAAACTTTCCTGATCTTTATTTTTTTCTAGGTGTGGTGCTTTTTATGAAGGGAATTTTTGTTTAAACAGAAATTGAATTAATTGTGTTTGTAGCTTGATACATACTAGGGACTACAAGTCAGAATGTCTCAGTGGCTGCTTCTTGCATTTTGATCAAAGCATCTGTGAGTATTTTTACCTCAACCTCTGCAGTTATTTAGCTCTACCTCCTTAAGTTTTGATCAGTGAATTAATTTCTCTCTGTCAGAGGTGATCTATAAGTGATCAAATCTCTACTCCTTTGTCATAGGGCATCTTAGGAAAAAATAAAAATCACCTTTAGTGTGTGATTATCATAAGCAAATATCTGTCAGAATGAAGAAAAAGCTCAAATATGTATTTATATACACTAAGATGTCTCCCTACTGAAAGGATTCATGCATGTTTACCTCGACAGATCTCCTTTATCTCTAATTTATACCTGAGATTCGGGTCGTAAAGATTTATCTGGGGAAACATAAACAGCTAAGGTACGTTTAGGTGGGGTTAGCCGCTACATGCCTACATCTCTGTCCTGTCTTTGCATAAATCCTTTCAGGGCTTCTGGCAGCAGTTTCCTGCTCTTTCATCTGGCTCCCTTGTGGTAGGACTATTAGCCTGGCCTGTATACCTGCAAGTGTTTGGGAGGCAGCTGGCTCTGGACGCTCAGTGACTGCACGGGCCCAGGGGCTGCTGGGACCTGGGAACGCTGGCACCAAATACCGATGGGTAATTAGACCTTCATTCAAGAGCGAATGTGGCAAGCATTAGACACAAGGCTCTTTCCGGTTCAATTCATATCTCCATCCTGCCTTCCTTCCCCTTCTAACAACCACGCTCCATCCTCAATTTTTTATTTTTTTAAACACCCTTTTTACTTTGCCAGTCTTGGACAATCCTTGACATCATGCCAACGTCTTAACCTGAGATTAATGTATATAAAACACCACCAACCTGTCATTGTAGGGGGCAGAAGTAAGTATAAATTTAGCTTTCATTTTAGTTTCTAAAAGATTCATCCTGAAGAGAAAACGTAAATTTTTTTTGACGCAAAGCAGCGCTCTCAAAACACTCATCTTCAGAGTTTTAATTAGTTAACTGCCACAAAATCCGACGACATAAGCATCTGTGCTCTTTTAAAGCAAAAAATGCTCTCAGACTTCTTTTTTTTGTGATGAAAAATTAAATCAGGATCTAGTTGTGAAAGACATAAGTACCATCTGCACTGTAGACATGATGATTAATATAAAAGCTGAAGAGCAGCTGAAGTGTCAACCCACTTAAAACATTCACACACAAAAAAACCCAGACATCATGCTTTATGATCAGAATTTCCAGTTTTCACCAGGAACACAATATGAACTTCATATTTTTCTTTTTTTCTCCTATGGCTCCGCTGTGTGCCACTTAGTCGTTGTGAGAAACATGACAGCGGCCGTTTCTCATGTAAGAGGAAAAACGATTGAGAGGCCCCTTATAGTTTTGCGGTTGAAAGGTGACATAACCCATAATTCCACTCAAACCACAATGTTCTTTTGATGTTCCTCTCTGATACTGCGAGGGTGGTTCACATGATACGAACAGTCTCGAATGACAAACGACTGAAAATGCACAAAGGTATGGAAGTGTTCAGTGTGACCTGATTAAATAAGGCATTAGAAAATAAATGATCATCTCCAAAAAATACACAGTGTATAAATGAACCACTGCATTGTGGAAAATGGAACAGTTTATTAAAAACAACTCATTATTTAACTTCTCTGTCTCCAACTAGTGTAGCTAAGCTGGATTGTGACCTTCGATTATTACTCAGTGTAAATGGCAGCAGTTTACTGGTTAATTTAGATTTATTCTAATCTGATTTTGAAGATGTTTCACAAATAGAAGAGACAACTTTCCAGAGAAAAGGCACCCAGAGGCTTTTCTACCCAACAGAAGCTCACTAGTTAAGCCTTTAACAAGTGATGTTGTGATATGAAATAACATATAAAATAAAAGTTTAATTTAAAAAAAAAATCTTTAAAGGGGAAAAAAAATCAACTGTGCTGTAAAAAAAAAAGAAAAAAACTGTGGCATGAAAATATAACTTTATATATATAACTTATGTTTTTTGCTACATTTTAATAATTAAACCGCTGTATGTCTTACTATTCTTTGTTTTGAATATGATTGGTTTTTTTTCAGTATTTAGAATCAGAAATACCTTATTGAATCAAAAGTTTTAAAAGAAGTAGGACAGTATGAAATATGTAATAAAAAATATAAACACAAGTATTAATATGAAATAAAAATGTAGTATATTGTTGGGACTCCACACAGACAGGCATAAATGTGGATGTAAAACTTCCACTGATCATAATGTGTAATCCTGGCGTCACAGGTAAGGCGGGGACATGGACACGCTGCTCTTTGCTCTGCAGTGATGTGAATCAGAAGGCTGGTGAGGATGCTGCTTTTAGCGGTCAGGGGGAAGAAAAAAAAACACTGGGTCCAAATTAGCATAAACAGGAACACAAAAGAAAAAGGGGAGAGGAATGGAACAGAAAAGAGTGTTGTCAACAGGACCCCCCATTGAGGAATTTCAATTTCATATATCTAATTATCCCTGTCAGATGCAAAGAAGTGACAAAAAGCTGCCTTTGTTCTCTGTCTTTATCTCCCGCATCTCTCTCAATTAATTTCAGCATACGAATATGACTAATTGTCTCTCTGCAGCTCTGCAGCCACATAAATAATAATTTCGGGCCCCGTTTGAGGGAGGGGCGGGATGTTCGCGCATCAATTTTTGATATTTGGACACAATGGATTGTGCATAATTCAGGTGATCGCGTTAGCAGGCCCGACGCAACCTCCCTGTAGGCATCGCCCTCTGCCCCACAGTCTTGTAGCCCACATAATACCTCTATACTTTCCTCTCTTTTGTAAACAAGAGCGTTATGTCTCTCATTTCTGTCACTGGAATGGTTTCTTTGTTTAGAGTGGTGATATTAGCATCATAATCAGACAGAAAGAAAGAGGCGGCAGCCATGGCTGATTTATGCGTGTTTTATGTGGAGAGACCAGCCAAAGCAGTCAGCATCCACCGTGCGTTTTCATCGGATATGTGCATTTTTTTTGAAGTTTTGTCGAGACATTCATGTGCTAACTATCTTGAATTCCCCCAACATACAGTACTTCAGCAATAACAGTTTTCTTTTTTCATTGGATTGGTTTATTGTCAAAGTTAGGTGCTTTTAATAAAAAGGCTCTTTTTACTATTTGAATCTAAGTGGCAAGAAGCACTCAAACTTCTCTTACAAGTGAGTGTTTTTACCTTTCATATAAATTTCTTTTCCCTTAAAGTATTGCACTCACATCACAAGGTTTGTGACTCTGACAATGACTGTATAATTGATTGATGTCCTATTCACTCCAAAAGACCTTGTCATTTCCTGCGTCTCAAACCAAAAAATATCAAGTGAGGGAGAAGGACAAAAATATGCACTCATGAAAAGATGTTTTATCACTTATTGACACTGGCATAAAAAGCCCTTGGAGGATAGTGCTAAAGTGATGACATTTGCTTATTCAATCAAATCTGTCTCAAAAAACAATCAGCAAAACCTAAACATAATGAGCCAAACATCTGAAACCTGTCTAAACAAAGCTGCAGTCGAGCCTTGGCACTCCAACCATAAAACATACTCACTCATTCACTCGGAGGGAGAGGGGGGGGGAGGCGGGGGAGAGTGGAGGGGGAGACGGAGGGGGGGGTGGTATTGTTACATTTCATTAGACACATTCCTTCTCTGTGGACTCTTGACCAGTTGCCATGGCATTTTCAGCTGACCACATTTCATATCAAACCTCTCTCGCCCGCTCTCTCTCTCTCTTTCTCTGCTCTTTTGTTTTCCCGTCGGGTTTAAATTTAAAGAAGCTTCGATGACATTACTGTATTCGATGCAACGTTCTGTAGGTCTGGCAAAGACTTCGCTACAACAGGCAACAAGTTTGTTCCCCTTTCAGGCATCCTAAGGCCTAGGTGAGGTGAAGCGGCTGCAACGCTGGGTTACGTTGAGAGTATGATTGTGGTTACAATTTTTTTTTTTTGGGTACTTTATTTTGTACCCAAAATAAAGTACAAAATCTTCATTGCAGTTTTGTGACAATGCAAACTCATGCTGCACTACTATCCACCACCTCAAGCTCCACCTATAATTGAGGTACTTCACTGTTCCCACCTAATGTATGCATTCATTTTTGCAAGATAAAACTAAATCTAACTTACTGATTTAAACTTTTTCAGTTGCAAGCATTATTTTGAGAAGTAGAGATGACGTGAAAATGTTGGTAGTTGTGCTAACTTTATGTTGTGTGTATTTTAAACTCAAATTTCTGGCTTGACTTGAATTTTTCTTCACCTTGAGTTGGCTTAAGGTGCCTGGACAACTTGAGCAGTCATACGCTTGATTGTAGAGGAAAAAGCACATTCCTCCAACTTCATGTTGTTTGTTGGTTGAACATAATTTCATTAGAAGTTTCCATATCTCAAAAATACTGATGCAAATTGTTGCATTATTTTATTTATTTTTTTGTCTGTTGAGCTGAAAGACATTTTGTTTTAGAGTGCAGGCTGTGTCATTAGCTTGGACACAAGTGGCATCAACTGACCTGTTGCTCTAAATCCTTTGAAACAAAACGCCGTCGCTCCTGAATCCACCACAAAAAATTGTAGAGATTGACTGGCTTACTGCTGGAATGCATGCACCTTTTGTATTTGTCTGGAAAAAGAAATTACCAGAGAGTTTTCCATATGAATAACTCCCATTTTTTTGTTTTTACCAACAAACCTAAAAGCACAGAAGCATTGTATTCATTGAACTTTTATGGTCAAAACAATGCGCAGCGCAGAGCAACTTTAAAAGTTTGTTCCCATATCAATGACAAAGTGCCCACTCGTGCTCCTGTTGCTATTGTTGCTGCAGTGCTGTTGTCTTAGAATGGTTTACATTGTTGGAATAGTGAAGCTTATTGCTTTAATAATCAGTTTTAGTCAGTCTGTGAGTGTTAAGGAGTTAAAATGAGTGAAAAACAACAACACAACTAGGCAACTATTTTCATGTCAGTGTACGTTTGTCAAAACTGTAAACTCAGGACATGTTTGATGAAATCTTTGAGGAAGCGTTTTTTAGTTTTTCTTGGTTTTGCAGTGAAATCATTAGCCTGTTATCAGTTTGTTTGAGGAAGGGGGAAAAAAATAGTGTGGGACAAAAATGAAAAGACTGACATGGGAAGGCTAAACACTCAGTCAGGTGCAACTTTCTGCCCATAAAGACCAACTTTAGTTTGATTCAATATAATAGTCCAGCAAAGAAAACAATAAAGTGAGGAGTGTTTCTTAGAATTCTAACTCCTGTATGCTAAAAAAAAAATCTAAAGAAGGGAAGGTGGCTAATTTACATGTTATAGTCAAACCAGAAAATAGGATTCAGTTGCCTTCCTGTGATCTAATCAACAAAATGCAACCTGTCACTCAAATCCAGGCGGTATAACTCCGCCACAAAACTTTCCATACGCACATTAATTAGCATTTTTCCATCAACAGTCAAGTGTTTGCAAAAAAAAAAAAAAAAAGCCGATAACAAAAGGAGAAGAAATTGATTTGCATTCAGTGTATAAATAGTTCCAGGACAAGGGCTGTTAAGTTTGAAATTAACATGTAAACAGTTGGAAAGTCTGCCCCGCTACTCCCCCCCATCTCCTTCTCCTTAACCCCCACCCCTGGTTCCCTTTTAGCGGCTTGATAAATATACATAAAGCCTCACACAAAGATCGCCTTGTTCCTTTAAATGGGCTACTTTTTAATGGAGACATATATTTCCAGGATTATATCAGCATTCAGTTGCAAATTCTGAGTTTTAATACTCCAGTTGGGGCAGTCTATGAATAAGAGTATCATTTGAATGCAAGGGAACACCTGGTGCTGAGGGCTGGGCTGTGAGGGGGCTTCGAGCTGACCTGGTGTCGGTGCCAAGGCTTCACTTGTTTCCCAGCCTTCCCATTCAGCTTCTCCCAGCCGCAGCCTTCACTGAGGCACTGTAGACTGTAATGCACATGTAACTTTATGCTCCTGTCTTACAAATGCCAAAAAAATGACACGAAGAACTCTGCCTGGAGTCAGACAACAACTTTTTTTTTTTTTTTTTTTTTTTGGAACATGAGCTTAAACTTCTTGAAACTTTTTAAAGCGATATTGTCTGAAATCATCAGGTAGCAGCTAAGAATCACTTACTTCCACAGTGTTTACACAGATGTTCGAAAATGACATCCATTTGACGTTACATTTTTGCTGTGAAAACATAAATGGAGGGGAAAAAATCATCACATCAGTCTGTGAAATTATTCCTGGCCAGATCATCTGGTTTACACTGTCAAGAGCTCCCAACTCACTACTGTAACAAGAAAAACAGAAAAACTTCAGAGGTTTTTTTTTTTTTTTTTTTTTTTTGTACATTACTTGGCTGCATGAGAACAGAGAGGGGTTTGGGGGGGGGTGGAGGGATTGAGTAGTACTATTTGGAGGAGGAGAAGAGAGAGGAAGGGGTCTGGGGTCTATTCGTATGCACCCCACATCCACTCAACACACAATCAGGCCTGTATTGCGTTTTGCAAATTTATACCCAGGATGTTGGTTTAGAGTGTTTCCCTGGAAAAAAAAAAAAAAAAAAAAAGGAGAGAAGGATTTTTTTTTTTCAAGTAAGTGTCTGCTTTCATGAGCAAGAGTGATTGAGGCACACAAACAAACCTTTGTTTCCTAGCTCACAGATGCAAGGCCTGAGCTCTGATTTACGCCCCACCCCGACACACATTTGCACTTTTTTTTTCTTTTTTTTTAAATTCTTTGAGACTAAGACTGTATGAAAAAAAAAAAAAAAATAGGCTTATCAAAAAGGAAATGTCCTTTTTGACTTAAAAAAAAAGAAAAACAAAGGTAATTTAAATACAGTATGCATATGAAAATGAAGCACTGTCACAGTTGGCGATGTCCATTCTACATTATGCATCCGCCCAAACCAGCCTCTCTTCTTGCCTCACAATATTTGCACAGCCTCATGTTTGCAGTGGCTGGAGAGCTGCGCTCATGACAAGCCGATCCATAGCGAGACACAAACAGTCAAAGTCAAAGCCAAGAAAAGCCGAAGCTAAGGGACACTGACTCGTCTTTGTCTCAGTTGAGGTGTTAGACAAGATGTGAACTTTTCTGTTTCAAACTTATACAAATATTAAGTTACTGTGTACTACTTTATCATCATATATCAACAGCATTTTATTGACAAATGTGGTATTATTAATGTATTTTCAGACCTACTTACTCAACTTTTTACACAAAACATGCGTGCGCAGTTCTTGTAATGGATTTGCACCGGAGAAAAGCTTACGTTTTTGATGGCCAACTTTGCGCTGCATCAGATCAATGCGTTATATTTGCTGAGCTGAGAACACAGTCAAGTCGGCAGGCTGCTGACAACTTGTTTACGTCAGTCCCAATTAATAATTAGTTTAATGATTTGAGTGCTTGACATGTGCCCCGGACAAATGCGGGCAGGAAAATGCACACTCAGTGCTGTTTGCATAAATCTACCATTTCAGCTCGGGTTGAGGGGGAACAGAGAGAGAGAGAGAGGGAGAGAGGTGGGGGAATTATAGGACTCAGATGTGTGTGATTGGCGGTTCCCTTGGCTCCCAGGGTTAGAGAGTTCAGAGAAAAGCCGATTATTGCTCTCCCTCAGGTCAAACCTTCATAAATAAACACGGGGAGAGCCAGAGGCACTGTGTTTTAGTATGATTAGCATATCATACAGCCTATCGACATGGTACTTATCATATTACAGCGCAGCCGTCCTCCGAGCACACAGAGGTTACATGTACAGGGCTGCTGAGCATACATCTCTGTTCATTAGATGGGTCCTCGGGGAGAGAATAAATCATATCAGCACGTGGTTATGGCAGTCAGCCGTTTGACTCGCTCCGCCATACAGCGACTGTTAACCGGGGCCTTTAATAAGCCAGAGAGGAGCTGACAGTTAGTGTAGAAACAGGAGAGGAGGCGAGCCGAAGTCGCTCTCTGGACCTCTTTTCTGTTAACTTGGACTTGTTCTGGTGTCCTGTGTATTTGGGCTTGGTTTTGTCTCGACTAGCTGAACGCCTACTGGGTGCATTTTGATGTATGTTATCCTCAGCATTACAAATGGTCTTATAATGACCCTTTAAAGCCTCTGGTATAATCACATTTAAGGTCAGGGTTATGGTTGGACTTAGACCCCTGGGGGTGGGGTTAAGGTTCAGATCCTAAGTCATGCCAAAGGACTAAAATAATGATCAGATATGGTGTTTGCCAATTTTAACGTCACCAGACATCGTAATAATATGACCACCTTTTTTCACAACAAAAACAAGATTGGAATGAAATAAAAAGGGATGAAAAGTACTAGGGTTTTTATAAATGGATACAAACTAAACCAATGACAATGAACAGGTGAGCTTCTTGCAGTCCTAATGCAAATTCTTACTCAATGTCCTGCATTCATTTGTGGAGTCAAACACTCGTCCCTGATAACAGTACCCTCATTGGCCAACACGTCTTCTGTTCAGGAGCTGACTTGGCAACAGTTAGGTTTTCTTGAGAAATATCATTGCATTATAATACCAATCTTTTAGCTTTCTCTTGAGCTACACCCACATAATGAGCAACATTTTAGGGATCAAGTGAGCGAATGCAGCTCTTGAATGTTTATGTAGCTGCTGTAATGCAGCTCCATTCAGACAGCCAGGATACTTGAATTTCTGGATATTATTTGTGAAAAAGCAAACAGAGCCTTTTACAATGACACTGCAACACAACAAAGGCCTACAGGCAATAATGAGTACACATGCAGTCCAAAAACAAGACTAAAATGAACAAATACGCACTTGTAAGTAGACCAGGAAGTGCCCGTGAATGAGACTCTGTTTCTTCGATCTTGGCTCAGTTACACTCTCCAATTTGGACTTGGTGATTGTGGTCTTGCAAGGACGATCCAATAAAGAGAAATTGCATGGAAAAAAAAGAGGAAAAGATGATAGATTTCGGTGCAGTGAACAGAAAAAAATAATGTTTTGTAGGGATGATAAAATTAGCCCCAGAAGGAATTATGAGCGTGTCTTTAAAAAAAAAACGTACGGAATGGGAAGTGACTCCGACTCTCAGACACGCCGCTCAGATTTCAATTTAGGCAAGCCTTTTCTCCTCAGCTACACAAGCTCAACTCACAGACCAGGGGCCACAATTAGCAGCTAGCCATTCTGACCAGGGAGAAAGAGTAAATGACATCCGCACCTAAGCCCTCCTAAGCCTGTGGAGCCGGGGCACGGAGCAGCCTCAGCGCTCTTCTCCTTCCAGTCAAGCATGGCCTCTTTAGGTGGTCCACACACTCTGGAGGGATGATATATTCTAACCGGTATTAAAATATCCTCCGAGGAGGCCGGGCTGCTAGGGGATGACCAGCCGGGTGGGGGGTGTACTGTAAGAGGTTACAATGCAAAAAACTGTGAATATTGGATGGGTGTTTTTCTTGTCTTGGCTTCATGGCGGTGGCACAAAGCTGGGATCAGTCTGGATGCCATGTCGCCTGGATAATCACATCCACCACTGGCATGGATCTTATGCCAAAGAGAGGAGCAGCAGACATCAGGCGCCTACATTTAGTTTCAAACATTTAAAAAAAAAAAAAATACTTGAAGAAAAAGTCTTGAGTAGCTAAAGTCTGGAGGTTTTATTTGAACTTTGAAGAAGCCCTTTTTGGAATGTTGGGAAATTCTAACCACATTGTTATTTGTCAGTTTATCCCACCACATATCTACGCACCTTACCTTGTGTATCCGTATGCATGCATGTGTGTGTGTTCCTAAGTGATGCCATCCTCTCGTGCCCACCCACCCACCCACCCCCCAAATTCCACCCTCCCACTCTCCTCCAACCCACCCATGCAAATTAGAACTTCACACACGTCGCTGCAAGCTGCCGGGTGCTCTGTGATTTCACACGACCAATTAAGGCCCTCTTGGCAGTTGTGTGAACAGTTTCATTAGAGGAGATAATATTGCAAAGTGAAATGATAAGCAATCATTATGATTAATGCCCAGACATTACATTGCTCGTTAATGAGGTGTAAATGATCTCATTATTTTTTGAAAGAGTACAGATTAGATTAAAGTGGAGTGGACAGCGCTCCTTGGTGTTCAGACAAGTTAGTGTTAATTAGGCCCAATCTCCAGGAGCAAATGAGCCGCAACCCTTTGGTAAACAATTAGGCTTCCATAGCCCCGGGCTAGATGGACAAGGATAGGCAAGTGAATGGATAGATCACCGGAGAGATGGATGTTGAGGGAGTGTTAAAATCTGAATCGGATTCATTGTTATGTATCCGTGCAAAATGAGACAAATTATGTTTTGTCTCAACAATAGAGCAAATATTTGAAGTTGATATTAGGCTTTTATTCAATAAAGTGCCATTCAACCATTATAGGATGCAGTTTGTTTTTTTGAGCAACGCTGCCTAACATCTGCAAAAATCTAGAAACTGTGATGATAAATGTGTTTTCTTTTTTCTTCTTGTTCTTATTTAAGGCATTTATTGTGTGCAACAATATAAAAAGGACAGAGTTTCTCTACTAAACAGGTGGATTGGATAAATGGCTCATAGGTATAAAATGCAGGATCGAAGTAGTTGGAAATTTCATTGAAATATTAAAGGAATTTTGTCAGACTGGCTTTGATTTGAAAGTTTTAGTGTCAGTTTTAGGGGGAAGCATTAAGATAACTGTATTATGTGGCACAGACAGCCTCAGACACGACACCACGTCATCGCACATGTTATTTATCCATCTTACTTGTTTTGTAAAATAAAAATTGGCAAAAACTGCCTAAACCAATAAGAGATTTCTTGCACCCGTGTCCCACATTTCGGCATGGAGGCCTTGCAGCTGCTCTCAAGGTAACAAAATTCACACTTTTGAAGTGTTTTTAATCTTTACTTAATGGAAGCAGAGCTCAGTCAATTGATGTCAAATTCTAAACAACCTTTTTTTTTCTTAAATTCAATAAAAGTTTTCATGTAAAGCACAATTAACAAAAACAACAAAAAAAAGGACACAAAGGCTTTTGTTACTCTGGGAAACAGAAGTAGTTTTTTTTTAAATGAAATTCAGTCATTCATTCAACAAGACCCAATTTAATTTAGCTCCATTCAAACTATTTGCTGTTGCTTCATTGTTGAAGTATTGAAATAGCGTCAGTAAAACACAGGAGCAAGTTTAAAGCAAAAAAAAAAAAAAAAGTCATTAATTAAAATACTTTGCCCTGAAACAACAACTGCAGTGTTTTTCACTGAGACAAACCTTGACATCTCATGAACCGACTTCCTGTATCTCATCTGAAGACAGACTTGAACCAGCCGCAGTGGGAAATGTCTGCCTCTGACAACATTGATTTTACCATCCTGTCCTTTTGTCTGAAGAGATATGCTTAGATTATGACAAGAAAAGCGATGCTGTAATCCCTCTGCCATAGCAGTTATGTTTTAGAAGACATCAGGCCCTTATCAGTGATTGATAATGCTTAACTCAAAAACATATAGAAGCATTAGGAAAGTCAATATTTTGCCAGCGACTGAAGGTGACCCCTGGTTCCTGTGTTTGCAGTGTGTGCGCGGAGGGCTTTGATGGTAAATTTGTAAGGGTGGCTATGTGGGGAGGCTATTATGGATTTGCTATCTTGGCCTGAAGTGTTTGCGGCTGATTATGTGATTAAATCAATAATAATTTCTGTTTGGGCTCCTTTGCTCCTCTGCTTCATCTTCTTTTTCCTGTGTAGTTGAGTGGAACGGTGGGTGGGGACTGGTGTACACAAGTACAAATGCAAGCGCGAACACACACACACACACACACAGACACACACAAACACACACACACACACACACATAACCATGTAGTACACACAGCAGAACAACTGCATCACAGATGGCACAATGGGCACATTCCAGGATCCCAAAAGTTTCCATGAAGGAATTAATCAATACAGAAAGACTTGTGTGATTTGAAAAAAAAAATGAAAATGTTCACACTTCTGTTCCATAAAGTAAAGACAGGAATTCATCTTAACTTCAAATCATTTTTAACCAATTAGCACAGTGAACAAACTTTCTTATTAGATTTCTGACCTGCCTCAATGATGCAAAGCTCAAAATAGAGCTAAAGAAGGTGTCCAACACCTCAGCTGCATCCATCTTCGTGTTCCTTCCTTTACAACTCAGTCCCTGGTTTGATGCCTCGTGCCAACCACTCCTTAGCAACCGCAATCGCTCCCCTCTCTGGTTCTGCCAGGTTTGTTGTTATGTCTAGACTGCAGGAAATGCAACATTACATTTGTTTACAACCAACAGGAACTAGAACCAGAAGCTGTTACGTGATTAAAGAGTGCTACCCAGAGAGAGTGTGTGTGTGTGGCTCAACCCCCTGGGTTTGGCAACAATCGAGTCGATACAGGCGAACCAAAATGGAGAAAGAGAGAACTGCTGTCCATATCAGTTAGATGAACAGATTGCATTCAACGCGGCGTTCTCCTTAAGATTATAGGTACTGAAAGTAAGTTAGCAGGAGCCACGCTTGTGAGTTTGTGCCTGCTTTGTATGCACTGTATTTACGTTGGTGTTTGTTTGGGCGTGTGACTATTTATAATATGCATTTAGTGTGTCTGTGGCTGCGTGTGTGTGATGGTGTGTGGCTGAGTTAACTCACAATCCCTCAGCACCCTCTTAAATCTATACCCAATAAAAATCAGCACCGTCTCGCAAAACAAAACCCAGGGAAACATCTGTAAAACATCGATTTTGCAGATTGCAAACCAACTGCATGGCTAATGAGAAAAGAAATCATTTTTGATTAATTAACCTAAAAATTGGAGAATCTAAGCTGCCACCAGGGAGATGACAAGTGCTGCAGGCCCCGATCGCACACACAGGAGGAGGACATACAGTAGAGCTGCCTCCAGCTCCAGTTCATCGGGGAGGGAAGGAAGCAAGAGGCTCTGGGAACACTAGTAGTTGAGGTATGGCTCCCATTACCGAGCCAAAATCACCAAGAGTCTTTGTGGTGATCAAATGGAGGAGTCAAATATTTTCCACTCAATGATTGTGCCCATTTATTCATGAGGGGGGGAAGAATTGTTGGTTAGCTATCAGCATTTTACAGTATTTCAGTTTCACTCGTGTTATTTAAAGGGCTGGTTCACCCAGATTTCACCCGCAGACCCACACTAGTATAATTCCTCTCCCTCACCTCTCGTGGTATCCAGCCATGCAGACAGTTTTGCGGTTGTATTTGCAGATACCGTTCCTGCTGTCGCCCCAGTAAAGTTTAGTTTGTGGCGGGCTGAGCACTGAAAATTTAAGAAATCCAACAAACACCTCAACAAAATGTGTCCCAGCAACTGTTTTAAGTAGATCTACTTTAATACTTGGTTACTTTTCTTGTAATGTTGGAAATGTCATTGTTTCAGGTTTACAAAGAAGGAGGTAATTTTTGTAAGCACAGATGAAGTAATAAAGTCATTATTTTTTGTTCCTTTTTTCTCAGAACCACCACACAAGAGTTGCTGTTTTTGTTTGTTTTTTAAAACATTTTTTAAATTTTGTCTGAGCCAGACTTTTCATGCTGCTGTCACTTTTCCTAAATAACAGATAAATGCTAAATTTGTCCTAAAACAGCGAGGAATTAGAATAGTTTCTCTCCTCATGAACAGTTGAATCAGCATAAGCAATCCAAACAGCTGCAACTCTAAATCGTCTTCATACTTTTTACAGTTGTTTATTTTCTGCAACTGTTTTAATGTTGTATGGATTTTTTATTTTTTTTTTTGCAGATGCATGTTGTGCAAACATACTTTCAGTGTGTGCACATCGTGGTGTAGAGGATGTTGCTGTCTGTGCAGTATTTTATTTAACATTATTTACTCAGTATTGCAAAGTGTGCGCCACAACTCTGTATAGACACTACATATGAACAACCTGTGCATAAATAGTTTGTCCTACAAACTTTATTCTTATTCTTGATGTTGTTGTCCTCTACACTGTGTATACGAAAACTAAGGAAAACTAATCCTTCTCATATGGGTCAAACTCAAATTCTAAAATAACGAATGAATTAATAATGAATTATTAACTACCCAAAAGGATGGTGGAGCTCTGTAACTTGTTTTTAACTTGTTTTTAACCAGCCAAATTGCAAAGTGGTCGCCATTCAGTGTACGCACAAATACACGTAGTTGAAACAAAAACACACACTCATGCTCAAGAGTTCTATTCTGCTCGCACACACACACACACACACAGATAAGTAATCGTCCGCACACACACACACACAGAGTCGTGCACTCACACCACAATGAGGTAGGGTGTAGAGAGCCAAGTTGAGCTGCACTCACAACACAGCTGCTCTTCCAAGGTCAATAAGGAACTTGGAGTGTTTATTTGTTTATGTGTTTTATTTGCTTTCTAATACAGCAGAGGTTCTGATTTGACAGATCTTCTTGAAAAGAATCATAGCGTCTAAAGAGTGTGGGAAATTTCCACTCACCAAAGAAGTTTCTCCCCTTCCTGTTTCTTTCTCTTTTTTTTAAATTATTCTATTAGGTTTTTTTTCATAATTCATTACCACCCTGACTATATTCCCCTGGTGTCTTCATTTTACCCTTTTTTCCTCCAAAAGAAAGCATAATGGTCGGACCCCAGCAGCTCACTGGGGTGTTGCAGTAACAACCTCCTACCCCTCTGATGGCTAAACAGTAGGCCATTGTAAAGCTGAATCGCCATGGATTTATAGCCATACTCCCGGGTTCCCAGAATGCAATGTCACTCTGTCACGCCATCATCAATCTGCTGTCTCCAAACCAAAGACAAAGGGGGAAAAAATCACCGCTCAAAAGTGGCACAGCAGCAAGAGCGACACTTCTTTATGCATGATGTCATTTTTATCAGCTGCCCGTCTGTCATAGGTAAAACGCGCGGGCACAAAGAGCTCCATTTACTCAAGACGACGAGTCTGAGTGCAGTCGCATCATCTACTAGTTCCAGATTGCACAATTAAGAAGGGGCTGGTCGAGTGCCAAATGTGGCCATTGTAGCAAATGTATACATCTTTTGACGCCAAAGCTTTTCCGAGACATTTAATCTTCATTAAGCTATAAAACCAGCAGCTCAGGAGCTTTTGTTTTCTTCACAAGTTAACATCCACGCACGTGACACGTCATACGTTTTTAATGTGAGAGAATACAGGCTGTCTGCGATAATCCTGTGATGTTGTAACACTTGATCTCCAGCTATCGAGTTCTTTTTTTACGCTTACATGAAAAAAAAAACAACAGGACATAAAGTCTGCTGTTCCTCCTTGCTCATATACCGTCACCTCTGAGTCATTTCCCATGATCTACACACACAGATATTGAACATCATAAATCAGCTTCATAAAGGACGTCGGAGAGATTCTGTGTCTTTTTTCTTTTTTTTTTCTCGAATAAGAGAAAGAAACCTAAATCCTCGTGATTAATGCGCCCTCAAACCCTCTCATAGCCATGGTAACCAGGGCAGTTTGCCATGCCATTTAGAGGATCCAGGCGCTGACATAAAAGTGGCATTTTTTTTTTTTTTTTCCCTTTCTCCAAGTTTCTCACTGATATCTCCTCAGTTCCAAACAGTTAAAAGTCTTAAAGAGTTCTCACTCGCCGCGCCTGTTGCAGACAGGAAACAAAACAACATTCTGCTCAAGCCAAAAAGCTGTTACGTAACGTGATAATGCAACAAACAGAAAACATCTTTGCAATGATCCCACATCACACGTCCACTGACTTACACCACACTCATCGTCTGCCCTTGAATACTTTTTGCTTGGAAGGATATTGGAAATGAAAGGCCTTGAGTTACATTACAGTCATGAAGCAGAATGTCTTCATCACTATTAAACACTTGAACACATAAAGAAACACACATAACCAGACGTCTCTATGGATCATTCCTGAGCTGAGACTTAAGGTGGAATTTCTAAAAGTGGAAGGAAGAAATGTGTTATTGTAAGACACATAAGTTTTGTTTTTTTTAAAATACTATTATCCGAAAGCTCAGTAACACTTCAGCTTATCTTTCAAGGCTACTTGAATGAATTCTGAAATTTCATAATAACTTCTGGTAAACATAGAAGGGACAACTTAGAGGGGGAAAAAAAAAAGTTAAACCAATCCAATAAACATAGCCCTAATATGTTTTTATCGAAATACCTTCTCGTACCACTTTACACTGTAAAAGCCTAATTAAATAAATGAAATACCTGATGAGAAATTCGAAAAATTAAGAAGAGTTTGATTGTTTCCTCATGTACGCACCAATAAAGCTGAATTTATATGCCCAACGCAGGCATGCTTTCAGGTGAATAGGACGGCTTTTATATGCATCCAATAAAGAAGAACATACTTGTTTTTTTGTTTTTTTTAAGACGAACATAAAATAAAATGCTGAAGAGACTTACAGAGTGTATAGATGAGAAGTACGGACGTTAAAATAAGCGAGAGAAGCTGTGGAAGAGCTGCAATTATATGCAGTTTGCTGTTGATGCCTTCCTATCTGTCAGCTACCTGATGCGTGCCTCCTTTAATTTACTGTGTCAATAACGCCACTGTGGAAACGCAGCCGGTGTGATAGATGGACATGTTTTGCGTGGACTTTCCTCCAAAGTGTCAATTGTTGAAAGCCAGATAAATAAATAAATATATAACCAAATAAAAAAAGAAAAGAAAAAAGAAGCCATTATCTAAGTCACCTTACATGCAATTGATGCTACGTGTAACTGCTGCTTTTTTTTTCATCCTTTCTTTTGGAAGCTGGTGTTCTCTTTGAGCTCTTTCCATTTAGAAGGCATCAACATTATTTTCAAGTAATTAGCCTCCAACAGCCACAGGTGGATGTGAGTGCTGTTTATTTTGTGCTGTACTTTTCCTCCTTTTTTTCAAATAGCGAAGCAGGCGAAAGGAAGCGACAAAAGGAAAGTCAAATTTTTTTAGATGCCTCGCATAACAACACACATTAGCCTGAAAGTAGTTTGAACAAGTTTGATTTACCTTCATTACGGCTAAGGACTCGACTGTTTTCTTAGACAAAAGGTCTTAACAGGAGGCCACAAAGTTCAATTAAAGCAAGAGTGGAGAGGTGAGCACTGATTTAAAAGACAGTATTTCAAACTGCACCCCAGAGTACAGGGAAGGGCTCTCACACTGATGACACTAATTCTTCGGGGAAATTCATGTTAGTTGGTGTCTAGACGTTTTATTACTTGGCCAAAGCTGCAAAGAATGGCTCTGTCCCCATTTCCAAGACTCAGTTAAATACTTAAGAGGCATAAAAGCTCTGGCTAACTGACATCTTTCAATCACTTCTAAGGAAGAATTGGTGAATCTCCAGCAGCTTTCTGTTTGGATTAAGTCAGTTTTGCTCAATGATAATCAAAGGTATCTCTAAACCGCTTTGTAAAAAGTTTTACTGAATATTCTTGACACTACATTTAAAGGACTGTTTAACCCATAAAACTGAACTACATTCTCTTCCAAGAGACTGGATTTCCTTTCCCAAGTGGCACCATCATTCTTTGATTTGAGTTCAATTTTCACACGCTATTTTCTTTTTCCACTCACTGTTTGGTTCGGTTTGGCACCAAAACTACTTAGTTAGGAAAACATCATAGCAAGAATTATGACCTTACAGACTTTTCTCATTATTTTTGAAGCATCCTGTTAATTTTCTGGGTTGCCAGGGTGACACGTCCTGCCTATTTATATATGATTGCTTGGGTGAAAGAGACAGACTGTACATTTTTTTTTTTTTTTAAATGACAAAGATCCATGAGGAGATATATTTCTTTTAAAAATGTACCCAGGGATGCACTTTAGTTACATAGGAATGTCTTTTTTTTTAGGATACAGGGCTGCTCATTTTGGTTGCTTATACCAAATTTCTCTGTGGTGTGATGTCAAAAAATTTAAATAATAATAATAATGAATATAATTAAATAGCATTTGTATAAATACAGAGTCAATAGTTCTTGCATGTGGTTCACAAGCCAACAAATAGACTCATTGTGTCTAATTGTTATTTTTAGTTTCTAACCAGTTCCAGGATCAGAGTTTGGCTATTTTCACTGCATATTTGCAAATGGAGTGGGTTTACACAGTGAGCTGGTTCCAGTTCCAGCTGCAGATTCTTTTCTCAGTCAACAAAAATGTTTGTTCAAAAGGCATTTCTGATTCTGAATTTGTCTGAAACAACCAAGCAGAAAAAGTGGCACAACATTCAGATGTAAATCGAAATTTAGCCACATATTAAGAAATTAAAAAAAAATAAAATAAAAAATGCAAGTATTACGATTTGAGATAAAGAGTTGGAAGAGCCGATTCTCCTGTCAGGTGCCATCAAACCAGAGCAGAAGAAGAGAACACAACAAGAAGATAGGTTAAACTGAACAAAGTTTACTGTCATATCTTTGCTCCACACAGATCTGATGTTTTCATCCTCCTCTGTTTGTCACCCTTGGACTGGACTTTTAAACTTTGATGTTCGTCACACGCTGATGTATGTCATGATCTATTCACCCAGTTTGCATCCAGTCCCCTTCGCTGCATTTAGTGTTTATGATTTTTACCACCTCAGCCAGGACAGTTTTCATTCCGGTTGCTTCATTCCAAAAGTGAAAATCTATATAAATCACATGGACAGAAATGGATGTACAACCCGGATTCCACAAAATGTTGTTGTGCACTCTCCAAAATGCAAAGCGACAACCACTCTTTAGTTTACTTTTCTGACTTATATTGGATTGTATGTAAACAGTGTGCTTCTTTCAGCACATTTTGCGTGTCATGTCTCCACATTGTAGGCTTTTCGTGTGCCGAGTAATCCTGGGAAACATTGAAGTGAGATGGTTAGGTGATTATAATGATAGAAATCAGGTTGAAGTCAGGATTAGGGTGTCATTTATTCCAACTCTGTCGCCAGAAATGTACACTCCTACACAGCTGAACTGCATTTTGAATGACATTTTGGAAGTGTTTTCTCCTGTTAAGTTGATGAAGCAGTATGGTGTAGCAGGGAATGTTTACAATGTTACAGTCTGTTATGTTTTGTATTTTCTTCATGGCATATTACAGCAAAATGGACCAAGTAAACCAGCTGGTGCAATCTGCATCACTGCAACGTGCACTTGCATTTTGCCTTCAACATAGATTCCAGAAATATAAATCAAGTCTTAGTCTGCCACAGGACTTTCACCCAGGAGTCGGGTTTGTCACTTTTTGGTTATTTTTAGGCACCAAACCCACTTGGATAGGTTCAGGAAGATATCAGGCTTTGGGTTAAAACACCTCCATTCACATTATATTGGAAGCTTCTATACGATTTACTGGGTTACCGGGGGGATGAGTCACATCCTATCTAATGTATGAGCGGTTGGTTGAAGAGGAGTAACTGTGGGAAAGCTGTAAAACACATGGCAAAGATCAAGTATGTTGATTAGAAATGTGTGTGATACGTCACAAAGATAAGCTGGAATTCTTTTTTTTCCCTCAAAACATATTTGAGAATGCAGTACAGTTGTACAGGAACATAATAATTGGAAGACACAGCTTTTCATCTGTAAGTCAGTAGAGACTATATGGCATGAAATGACACGTAAACAGCAAAACATGCATAATGATGGTTTGTAGAATGAGTTGGCATGTTGCTCATAGGTTATTTCAAGATACTAGGCTGCAAAGAGTGACAATTTGAGGGCCACAAAAAGGTAAAGACACACATAAATAGGTAAACCATCACAGCATCATCATGAAGTGAACATATTTTGCTGCAGGTGACTAATTTTGTCTTATTTCCCACCACAATTATGACCGAATGACAATTTATGGTTGATTCATTTCACTTCAAACTAGTTTATTTTGGTGTTTGCAAGGAAAATTGTTTGATTTCATTCATTTTATAAATGTTAACTTTGCAGCTTATGAGCAAAGTTACTTTAATGCTGGTGTAACTTTGGGTGAACATAACATATTAATGACAACATTCAATCCAGGCTAAAACTTGCACATTTTTAAATGTGTTCCACACAAACGGCTCTTATTGCTTATTGCTCAAATGTTTCTGTAAAAAAAAAAAAAAGAAAGAAAAGTTTTTTCTTCTTCTCAAAGTCTTTCTTATCAATATTAACATATTTGCATAAATTATATTTTGAATCCGTGTTGTGTTACAGTCAAAGAGGAGAAAAGAAAAAATAAGACATTCTCGCAAAAAATAAAAAATAACCTTTAAAGATGCGAGACCTGATCAAATGCATTTGCTATAATTTCATTTATGTAAAATACAAAGATCCAGGCTTCAAAACACACACACACACACACACACACACACACACCCACACCCACACACACACACACACACACACTCAAGTTGATTAGCAGGGCTCCTGTGAGTGTGTGTCACGTTTTAGTGGAAAATTACAGCTCTTTCAACAATTCCTCAGTCGGAATCCCATTCTAAAGTGGATTTTATCTGCAAATCACAATTATTTTGTTCATGCTCTGTTTTAATGGGCACACCCGCTGGGCTGAAGAAGACACTTCTCTATTCATAAATGTATTACTGCTGGGGAATCATTAACTTATTGTTAGCAGCGCGACTGATGGCTTATTGACATGACAACATTCAACCAACACTTTTGTCTTTAAGCCGTACATCCATATCACTGAAAACAATGTCATCTACCCCATTTCCACCACTCCCCTTGTGAGTTTGAGCTTAGTGGAAGGCTTTTCAGTGGCCGGGAAAAAAACGCACCCAGCAAGAGATAAGTGTAGGCTGGGTTTCTGGAAAGACTGAAGAGGTTTTCTTTATGATGAGGAATAAGAAAAACAAAAGCACCAGATGCCACAGTGAATGGGACAGGAGATGATGTTAGACAGAAATGGCTGTTGGCTGAAAATGATATAGTGCCTCACTTTGCGTCAACTTAAGAGAACAGTGATAAAAGCCTAAATAGTGGCGAAGCAGAGCGGGGACGATAAATTGCCATGTGTGAATTATCTGAGAAGTGGAGCTCCGTCTGATATTTATGGCTGGAGATGCAGGAGAGTCACAGAGTCAGACAGTTTGCACAGATGGTGGCCATCCTTGGTCAACATTCAAATAAAAACGGAATGAGCGTCTCCCTCTGTGTCCAGCTATTCCTCTCTCTGTGAATGCAGACGCAGATAAAAGGACGGGGTGTAAAAGTGTTTAAGTAGGCAGAAGTTGTAAAGGAGGAAAAAGAAGGGAGAAGAAGAAGAAGAAAAAAAAAAAGCAGAATCGCTATTCACTGCTTGTGCAATCCTTTCTGCCTTGTTGAACTTTATTAAATTCTGTCGTTCTCTCCTTCCTGTCTGGCTCCCTTTGTCAGCTTCTTCTCATGCGTAACTCCGATTTTTTTTTTTTTTTTTTTACAAAGGTGTTGTGGAGGGCATTCAGGCTGAAAGAATGTGTTGGTGATAATCATACCACAATGTACCAATAAGAATCCCACAGAGATGAATCCAAAAAAAATAAAAAAAAATATGTGGGGCAGAGTGCTGACCACTTATTGGAGAGAAAATGTCGGCGTGAGCGAGGATTTCTATGTTCTGACCGGAGCTGCAGCGTGTTCACCCTGCAGGTCTGCTCGCTTCAGCTGTTAAGTTGCTGCTCATGTGTTTTCAAAGGGATTGTTTGCTAATATGAAAAGCAGGAGACATAATCCAATTTCTAGTTTAACAAGTGGTATTAAATTGTGAGGGGAAAAAAAAAAGACACATTACCTTCAGCGATAACCAAAAAATAAGGTTTGTATTTATTTAAGATGCTTGATGATATGGGTAATATTGACTGGTGAGGATAAAAATAAAAATCCAACAGCCTCTTTTTCCACAATGCTAAAATATTTTTTTCAAAGCCGGTATAAAAATTCTCCCACAAGCTGATATTTAGCTGAATTCCAATTAATAATTCACATGAACAACGATATAAAACACTCAAGAAAATGCGTTGCGTGTTTGGCAGCACAAACAGTTTTTGACTTCAAGGTAATAACACAATACTCGTGTATCAAAAATGCACTCATCTGACTTTTTTCTTTTTCTTTCTCTCACTACTGCTTCTGAAACTTCATATTTTCGTATGCACAGGTAAAGAGCACTAATCTATTACAAGAATCTTTTTTTTTTCCACATAAGGCCAGAGAATGCTGTGGCACCATCTGTTTTTTTAAAGTGTTGTTTGTTTGTTTCCTGGATCATATCTGGCACCTGATCTGCTTGACAAGGTCAGTTTTTAAGCTGTAGTGTACCGGCAGTGCATCCCTCAAGTCTGTTCTTTTTTTGCAATATGATTGACAACACAGCAAGACTGTCAAGCTAAAAAGTGACATCTGCACAAATTAGGTTTGTAGCCTGAAACATTTTTATTTAATGGACTGAAAATAGAGACCTCTTATTAATACTTTTATCATCACTTGCTCTTGTGTAACACCGTGTTGTGAATGGAATTACAGTACAGCTAAACTATTCTTCATGTTCAGGATTTATGAAGGTGTCCAGGCTTGAGATGTTCAGGATATCTGTGTGAATCATAGCTGCCTCTGTCCATATATTTTTTCTGTCTAAGAGACGAGTTTGGTCTTGAAGTATGTCTGCAGTCTGGCCCTTTCAGTACAGCAGCTATGGAAGCCATGCTAATGGATATGAAAGTCAGATCAATTGGCCAGGAAAGGGAGATTAGCAAGGGATGAGTCACCATATTCCTCCTTCTTGACAACCATGTCATGCCTTGCAGTCCCCCCGGAGACGTCGCTGATTGATGCCTATCTTTCATCAGGCCGGCTTTAATCTGACGTGCATCATAATCATATCAGCTGAAAAAAAAAAAATCTATATCGCATCAGCCTCTCTTTGCCACCTGTGGAGCAGAATATATGTTTGCTTTTATGGAACCAAAAAAAAAAACCCAAAGCTGACAGTAGCGAGAGGCACGTCTTTATCTATTGATCACATTCTGAAAGAGAACAAAAAGGAAAAAAAAAAAAAAAGATTGAGAGGAGATGAAGACAAAGGGTAAGAAAAGGCTGTTCCGTAAAACAAACAGTGATTGTGAAGTGGCATTCTGGGAAGAAGTGGCAGACTCTCTCCGAGTGCCGGCCAAACAAACAAACAGAGGGGCGAGACAAAGTGCAATCACTGACCTTTGTTCAAAGAAGCCATCTAATCTGTTTCCACTTTACTTAATTAGAAAAAGCAGAGGGATTTTTAATGTGCACAGTGTTAATGGGAAACAGCTCACAGGTGCTAATTAAAGAGAAGAAGAAAAAAAAAACTGATCTCTTTGGTAACTTTGAGTCCATCAATCTATATATTCATCTGTTACAAACTTTTTTGAGTTGAGTGTTTTTTTTAAAGCCAAATAACGGCCCTTATATTACACAGTATGAGTACAGTGAATGAATTAAAGTTTATTCCTCAAACGTAGACGCGACGTGAATTACAGGGTCTGGCCTTTGTCAAATGTGGGAGCTCAGTAATTTAAGCTTTTTCTCTCCATGGCTACACTGAAGGCTACATCCTAATGCAGATAGCGATTAACCACTGCTTTACAGGTTCGGCAGAGGTACCATGTGTGCCCTTGAGGTGGCAAATGCATTCATTTCCTCTTTGACTTCGACTGTTAAAAAAAAAAAAAAAAGACGGCACTCGGCTGCTCTCCTAAAAAAAAAAACTGTGTTCCATGTCACCTATTAGAGCGAGTGTTTGAAGGAGGCGGCTGACTTTAATATCAACAAAAGAAAATGAGACCAATTTTTAAACTGCTTGAATTGGTAGTTTTAAAGTAAAAGTTTGAATACAAATATATATATATATATATTGCACCACAGCTATCATTTAAAGTGAATCTATGGAACGATAAATCACCATCCTGACAATATGACTGCTGAAAGATGACTGCACTTGCAAGTTAAAACAAGTTGCAGTTACTGGTAACTACAGGTAACATGCGATTAATAACATATTTATCTTGGTAAATGAGCCTATCTGCTGAAGTACTGTACCTTTACTATATTTTGACTTCAGTTTCAGAGTCAAACATTCGACCTTTTCTGCACTACATTTATCTGAAAGTTGTAATTAGCAGGTTAAGACTTTACATGTGAAACTGATCTTTCTAAACACAGTGTCTCTATGTGGACTAAGATACAGTGTAGTAATAAATATATGTAAATACATGTAGATACTAGAGTCAGATCCACATTTGAATGATCAACAATTATTGATAATCCATGACTGCATGCTGTTTGTACTGTATGTTGAGTTTAACTAATATCGACGAAGGCTCTTTTACATGATTTGTATTTTTGTGTTTGGTACTTCAAGTGCGTTTTCCAACTAATACGTCTGTGTAAACGCCTCCTCTTTATCAGTTTCTTGCACGGAGTGATTCAGATTCAGATTTTGATTGTTTCATATGTGTACGTGTTACTTTTTGCAAAAAAAGTTAGGACAGTTTTTGTTATTTCACTTATATGATGTGTGTATTTTTTCTTTATGATCTCCTCATTGGCTTAAAGTGGGGGAAAGTTGATTCAATTAGTATTAGTGATTACAAATGATGATAATGTAAATATGTAAAAATAGCTTTTTCTATATATTTTTTTAAATGAACAACAATTACTTTGCCTTCACACAGTAGTTTTTCTTCCTTTACCTTCAGAAAATTGTTACATATCACATGATAAACAAAAAAAATCGACTCTCAGTTTGGGTCTGTTTTTTTATAAGACCAGTGTATGAAATATGTTTCATACACAGATGCACAGATTATTCCTTCCTACGTGATATAGGACCCAGTAGCCGATGAGCTCAACCCCATGTTATGCACCCCTGACCACATTAAAGCCCCCCTCGTACGAGCAGTGTGTGGGCTGCCTCTCAGGGACGGCAGGGGACGGCAGGAAACAAATTAGCTTTCTTGACCTTGGCCCAAGTTTCCCTTCCACCCTTCACCCCTCCTCCTCGCTGCCCTTCATCTGGCCACTTCAAGGGTCAGCCGGATGACAACACGCTCTCTGTTGTCCTCCACAGTGGGGATATATTCAGATGAAGAGCTCATATAGGCCTGACGTGCATCGTGGGAAATGAGGTTTATGGGTTCAGTTTATATATGAGGTCAACTGGATGTGGTCGGGATGATTACCGGGCAAAAATGCCAGATTTATGGAGCAGGGTGAGTGAGTAATTTTGAATCAAAAATACACTATGAGGGACAAAAAAAAGAGATTTCATTGTAGTCCAAAAAAAAAAAAAAAAGAATGACACAAGCTCATGCAAGGGTTAATATAAACTGCTGCAGCTTAATTTCGGCGTGGGATTAAACAGTGAAATAACATTTCCTGACAGCATAAAGCTCAAGTTCAAGACATAAACACACACACTCACAGGTATTGTTAGCACCTAGAATGAGATGCAGATTTTCTAATGTGTTTAATAAGTTTAAAATCTCCTAAGAACTACAGTTGTGCAGCCTCTGCCCGAGCCGAAAATGAGAGACCTTTGGCCGCAGGAGTGAAAAGAATCCTTTCAATGATAGATATTGGATTGTGACACCAACAAGCAAATCTAATTCCCCCAGTTCACACGAAAGCACGTCTATGTGCATCAGTGTTCAGCCTGAGAGCAAAAATAACCTGGGGTGTCCAGGGGAGGGAAGTAGCAGCACTATATTAATGCTCATACTCTTCATTGATCTATGAGGACTCCTTAATCTTGTGGGCAGCTTCCTCCTACGTATATTTCATAATGTGATACATTGTGCATCGATAACGCTGGTAAGGGCCTATACTCTCATGCTGGCTCACAGCATTTATTGATCCCAGAGTGAAGTAAACATGTCTTTAACACATGGGACTGTCACTGCTGGCACATATAACAAAATTGTCAAGGCAAGGCCCTCGTTATTAGACGCTCTAATGATGACGGGAATCAATAGTTAACATGACAAGATGTCATTTGAGAAGTTAATAACTGTCTGGATGCAGAATGAGGAGGTTAAAAAAGTCCACTCTCTGTGGTTCAGGGAAAGCTAACACATGCTCAAGACACATGTTTATTGCTCACCGCTTTAAACCGTCTGTGCTGGGGATTATTTATTTGCTGTATGATTCAACTGGTGTTCTGGGAATGGATAACAAAAAAATACATACAGTAAAGTGACTCAGGGGCATGGCTTTGGCAGTGCATCAAATTGACCATATCCTTATGACTAAACGGTAGCTTAACCCAGAGCAATTTCCCTGTATTTTCGGCAGGCGGCCAAGTAAAAATGATTATAAGTGTGAGCTTTGAGTAACAGTCAAGCAGTTTTTGAAATCCAAAGCTCCTGGATAGTGGAATGTTTTTTTGGCACTGTGGCTGCCAACAGCTGCTTTGTTTTTTTCCTTTATTGAAGCTCATATTCAGTGTTTGTTTCATGAAAAAACATACGAGAGCTGCAGTGGTTCTGGTTAGATCTGCCGTTTCTGTTCCATTTGAACTTCTCTTTTTGAATAAAGTTAATTGTTTCTGATTTCAACTTTTAAATGTCTTTAGTGTTCTGTTCCGTTTTTGTTCATATTCTATTCATTTTTACGTAGTGTTATCGGTAACAAAGGCAATAATTGAAAGCTTGGCTCCTGCTCTTCCGTTGTAAAGTTGTTATTGTTTCATATGTAAAGGTTCAGGACCAAGCTTCTGCATCGGAAGTGGTGGAATTCAACCTTTTGTTGTTCACATAGTTTATTTGTGCATTACACAACTACTTACACACCTAAAATATACAAACCTCTGTCTCCCAGATAAGGACGGACAATCAGTGTTCACTAAACCCACTACAACTCGCAAATAAAACCAGGAATTTAACAAATAACAAATGCACTAAAATGAACACATTTGTTTGACAGACTAGCGTTAGAGCCTGAACTGATTCACGTAAATTGGCGGGTAAATCTCGGGTCACCGGTGGCTGATGACACTGACAAGTGTGTGTGTGGATTCCTCTGAAGTGAGATCACATGGCCGGCAGTCTGAATCCAGACAGGAGGAAGTGAAAGTGCGACTGCAGCCACAACACAGGTCAGATCTCAAACATGGTTTTCCGCTGTACAGTGCAATCGCTCTTCTCGTTTTACTCACAGAACTGCGGTAAAAAATGGCCGAGGATAGAAGATGAGTCTCAGTTTTAATGATGCAATGAGGAGACGATGGGAGGAATTAGACTTTCATTTACAGTCTGGCATGAGGAATGACAAGGAGGAAGTTTCACAGATTGACAACTACTTAAAATACACAAATTAAAATATTACTTACTAATTACTAACATTTTTGTCAGGGAATTGACTCAGCTTTGTTGCATACATGCTTATTTCTGCAACAAAATGAGAACTATTTCAAGACTTCCAAGATTACCAGTGGCAGCATTTGATAAGAAATAAAGTCGTATTTATTGGCCTGTTTGTGTTATCAAAATACAACAACTTGACGCTGAGCTCACAGTTTCATTAGAAGAAGCCCTTTCTTTTTTTCCCCAGCAGTTTAATGAGCTGAACCTTGGAAGTGTTTTGGAGGAGGAGGAAAAAAAAAAAAAGGGACACACTACGGGTACCTCAGTTTGATTTTATTTTGTCATTGTGTCTGACATCAAGGGAGGGAGAGAAGGGCAAACTTGTGAGGTTTGACAAAGACGGCGGCAGATGTGGAAGTGTGAAAAATAAAACGAAAGGGGGATAGCTATTTGTGTGCAATGAAGAAAGACATAAAAAACAGCCTCGCACTGAGATAGTTGCTCTAAATGAAATACCTGCAGATTGCATGTTGCTTTGCATTTGCAGGGGTATTCAATTTTAATTAGGGTTTTGGAGACATCTTTTATCAGACTGTCACTAATCTCTCTCTCTCTCTCCCACCCACAAACACAAACTCCCTCCTCTCTCTCTCTCTCTCTCTCTCTCTCTCTCTCTCATTCTCTCTCGCTCTCTCAGACACACACACACACACACACACACCTTTCACCCTAACATTCGAAAATGCAAATGCACAGCCACGAGAAAGAAAGAAAGAAAGAAGGAGGAAAAAAGACATACACACATACCAAAAGAGAAGAAAAAATAATAATAAAAGATTTTATGCAACAATTTGTCTGATACACATTATCAAAAAAAAAAAAAAAAGAAAGCAATGAATTGGGGACAAAAACCATTGTCCCATTTCATTTTGGTGAAAAAACCATTACCTCTACTTTTTAATTGCATTTTCTTTGGGGCAAAGGTGATAATTAATTTTGCTCAGGGAGACACACATGAACCAGGAACAAGAATATACAAAAATGTTAAATAGTATTCTTGCCTTCAGTCCCAGAATTTAAATTCTACCGTGGTTACTCTATGAAAGCATGGTGTGGGACAGAGGGAGAGGCAAAACAAACAAAATTAAAAAATAAATCATACTTGGCTCAGTTGTTCATAGACAAAAGGCTTCTTGTTTTTGATCTTGAATAATAATTTACAATGAAAAGCAAAAAGAATGAAAAGCAAAATAGTTCCTTTGGATTAAAAGTTTGACATTTACAGTATTACCTAAACACCCGAAGGAGTATTTCACAGCATTGTGTCCCAGACAGGATCTCTGTTTTACATTAGTCATTAGTTTAACAGGCGGTGAACTGAGATAAACTTCACACCACTTTTTAAAAATTATTATTTTAAAGACAACAAGTTAGTTCAGTTTCCTCTAGATGTTTGAAAAATATTTTTTAAATTTAAAATCTGATCGTGAAAAACAAACAGCTCTTATTCCACAGCAAAGTCAAAACAATACTTTTCAAAAAAAAATGCCGTAAAATAAAGCAACCTGCCTATAAAATGCTCTCTTCCGCCCTTGTATTCTATCTGTGTTTGGTGTGGTGGTTGGCCTGTCTCCCTCTCTTCATTCCTGGCCCTCTTCCATTGTTAGTCACCTTGTTTATTGGCTGGAGCAGCCATGGCGTACTGGACATCATCTGAAACTACAAACGACAGGATGCAATAAGCTGGAGAATAGCAGCAATCTGAGGAAAGTTCTCCATTCACCAGAGCTCCCTAACTCTCTGTCTTCTTATCCTGGGCAGAAAATAAAAAAATCAATACGGGCTCACAGGGCTTGATAAAAGTGCTGGACAGGGAGAGAAGCAACGCTGGATATAGTAAATTAAAGTGATCAAAATTTTCCAGTCGACTCAGCCCGCAGCCTACATAAACTAACAACCCTGTCTCCACAACTGTCCGTCATCCTCCTTCCACTCACCATCTTCATTCTCTACTTCAGGGTTATTTCAATCTTTCCGTTTCACTGCTTTTCGTGCTTTTCTCTTATTTTTCATTCTTTGTTTGTCAACTGTAGCTGACTTATGTAAAAAAAATGCAACATAAAATGGTGCAGCAGCATAATTATATTTTTTTTACTAGTTGCCTTCTACACATGTATTAAAAAAGTGAGAAAATGTGTCAGTTTGAAATTAAATTTCCTCTTTCTTGTGAACTGTGTGTGACCGAGACGCTAACTCAACAAAACGGCTTCAGGGATAGGTGGAGGAATGAGTCAGACAAGTTTCAGGAAAGATTCTATATCTACACAACTATATTGTTGCCAGAATGCTTAGTCAATTCATTCCTGTCAATGCCTTTAACCTTCTGAACTCCAAAACATGTCGGATTGAAAGGCATATTTTCATCTTTTTTTTTAAAAAATCATCCAAATTACACCAGTTATCAGAGCCAGAAGCGTTCAAAACTAAAAGGATCATTGGATTTGTAACATTCCAATATAAACTAATCACCCACATTTAGGCTTGTAATCATCATGTTTCACCAAAATCACTTTATTCAACACGTCTTGTTCAAAAAATTGGCCAAAAGTAGACCATCTGCACTAACCAGATCCCGTCAAAAGATTAAAAAAAAATCTGCACTCCTCGTTGAAATCCAACTGCCAGCTGTGCTTATACGGAGCAGATAGGAGACAAGCAACAAATTAGAAACAAATTAGACAGACTGAGTGCGAAATAAAACATACCTGAGCAATAAAATAAATACGGCACGACACAAAAACATTATGCAGTGGAGCAAGTAAGCTGTTGGAGGACACATTCAGCATGGTGAAATAGCGTTGTAGAATTCATGTGCAGAGGGGTGTGAAAAACGCCTGGTTTGTAGGAGTTGTGAAGTAGTAAAGTATCTATGTCGCTATATTTTTCAGTGTTTGTAACATCTGTGGGCACTTGGAAAAATGTTGTACATGTTGAGTGCAGGTTTTATCAATTTGTAAAATTAATAATCAAGAAAATCCACTTTTGTTTTTTTCTTTCAAGATTTATGGCTTTACATCTTTGTTATACTGCATGAAAGACTTTGTTAGTTCTGACTACTTCTAGTCATAGTTGTGCTGTTTCAACGGAGGTGCAGGACTTTTTATTGCAGTAAAAAATGAGCCCACAGTGAGTAAAAATGTAACAGGAGCAAAATACGCAAAAGAAACCATTAAGGATTCAGAAGGTTAAAGAACTCCTTTACACCCCCTGTGCTAAGCTAACGTTACCAAACCGCTAATCAAACCAGTCTGACAAAAAAAAAAATAATAATAACGCTAACTGTACACAGTATATTACTATGAATTTGTAACTAAAAAATAACTACTGAATCACAAATTGTAATCCTTCACACAGCTTAAGTTGACTTAATTAGCAAGCCTTAATCATTTCCAAACTGATATTATTCCCATATTACGTTATTGAGGCAATCATGTTAGCAAAAAGTTGACTTTTTATACTTCCAGAGGACATGAAACACACTTTACCTCACCAAATATTTCACCTATGCTTTGCTCTCCACCAGTTTTGACATTATAGGCTGTTAATGTTTTGTCTATTATTACATTATTTTAGCTATTTAATCATCCACTGTGTTCACAAGCTAATTGCTAACGTTATTTGTTAGCTGTTTATTGTTGGGCAGTTAAAATCGGATGTAACAGAATTTTTTGTTGTTGTTGTTGTTGCTAAAAGTTGATAAACTCAACTTTTCAAACCTATTCCACTAAAACTGTAAAGTCATGGAATAGATAAGACGACTTTAAGATGCTAAAATGCGAAGAGAGAGCTGAATGGACACCTTGGTAGCAATTCTATGTGAGTTTGTTACTGCAAATCTCCTGTTGTTGTCTAATTATTATTATTATTATTTAAATTCAATAGTACAGCTTTTTTTTTTTTTTAAATACGTTAATGTAATGGACAAAAAATACAGTCTGGCAGCCAAGACAACTGGTAGATTCATCCTGACTCCAGAGGTATCGCTAATGTTAGCGTCCCTCAAAATTAAGGCCATAAATTCTCATGAAAATTATTTAGTTGCTGCTTTTCTGCCCCTGGACTTTTTTTTCCCCACAACTGCCACTGCCAGAACACTTAAGTTTTTCCATAACTGCTTATTTTCTGTTAAGCAACACCAGCAATCCCCTTCATAAATTCAGCCACAATGTAAAAAAAAAGAAAAAGTGCTGTTGACATCGTCATTTAAATGTTGACGATGCTTGTAATGTGTCACGTTTAAGGCCGTGATTTGATGATACACAGTCAGTGGTTTTGTTAAACGTTACCTTGCTTCCAACAGCTCATGCACCCACACTGTTAGATATGCGTATGACCGCACATACACTAATTGAATTACAGTAATTCGGGCAGCAGCTGACTCACTCTACTAACACACACACACACACACACACACACACCCCATGCCAGCCCCCACGCAGGGCCCCTTTGGCACCTTGACCACCTAACAGTAAGAAGGGATTAATAGGGACTGGCCAATCCAGTCCAGTCTCATGGTGTGTGAGCTTTATCACAGAACTAAGCTGATATTCCAGCTCAACACTGATAACTGCAATTTGACGGCTGTGCTGTGTTATGAAAGGAAATATTCCATTTGCATTATCACGCGTCTTTTTATACATTGTTAGTTGGGGAGCTTGCTCAGTGGATATCTCTATTTTGGAAGACGCTAGTTTATTAGATATTTAATCTCCAAACGGATTCATTTAAGGTAACGGTGCCTCCGACTGACACCCGGGCTGATTAAACTGACCTTCACTGTATGTGTCTTCCTGTGTGTGCCAAAGTGACAGTGGATGTGTGTGTCAGGGATCAGCTTAAAAGAAACACCAACCACTCGGGCCGTCTTGCTGTGGCCTAATATCCTGTTGACCCGAGTTAGACGGCAGACAGCCTTGAGACACTTAAATCCAGCCGTAACCCGGAGCAACACGCACATGTCCTGTAAGCTCACTTCACAGCTTGACTTGCCCAAGGACCAGGAACCCACCACGGCCTTCAGCCAAAAGCCTGCGCAGTCATACAGCCTCCTCTCCAAATGGAACACAACACTCAAACCACTGAAGCGCCACTTCACGTCATGTATTATTTACATCCTACATCTCCACACTGATTTAGTTCAAATTATTTTAAGCATTTTATATCTCAATGAAGCAGAGATACACAAGTCAACAGATTACAAGTCGAACGCGCGAGTTCGAAGGAGGATTAACACCGAATCCTATTTATCAATGTGTCTTATTAATCTTGTATTAGACATGCAGATCCTGATGGTCAAACTCTTGCCCTTCTCTTTCTATATTTATCTATTTTAATCTCTTTATAAAGCAGAAGGATTCCAATTACAAATAACCCAAGAGCCAATCCAATTGAACAACAGTTGGCAGTCCTGTGTTTAACGCTTAAAACCTTAAGAAAAGATTACAAGAAGGGCCATCGCGTGCATATTCGAGATGCAAAGACCTTAAATGCATCACTCTGAAACTATTTGCCTAAGTGTTTCTGTGAGAGTTGCACAACAGCCAATTAAATGCCGGTCGTTACTGTATGCTGCAGAGTAGTTCAAGGAAGCGGCTGTTAAACCGCTTCAAGCCAGCGCGTGTAAGAAATCTGTAGCCGAGCAGGGGTATGAAGATTAGGATTACTAGTGTTCAGGAAAACAGGCGGAACAACATAGTGTGTGTTGCACTGTCAAATAAATCTAAAACCTTTTTTTTTACCCCTGAAACATGTGTTCCAAAACTTTACGATAAAATCAATACGAGCTTCCTCTGCTGATGTGTTTCTTACTTGTGATCCAACACATGATGTTAGTGTCTGATCTTGTGTATGCACAGTTTGCAGCAGGTGCTTTTGAGGCTTAGCTCAGCCCTACCAAGCATGATCGATGAGTACGTTTCCATGTAAACACACGTATCCATACCACCCCTATGCAACACACACACACACACACACACACACACACAGGCGCGCACACACAAAGCTTGATTTTGAAGGGTCCTTAATCACAACTAAGCAATTGACTGATCAATGACAGATATGAGGAACAACTGTGGAATGTTAACAGGCCTGCCTTGGCTTTTATCAGTTTCTTTATTTTGGCCCATTTTCATCACAGATTATATTTCTCTCAGCGTTAACAGGCTCTGAGCCCCGCCGAGGTATTAATTAAAATCTAAATACTAAATATTGATTGATACGTTATCAGGGCATAGCAGTTGGTCTGCAGGCTATTGATCCAGCCTGTGATTTATTATCATATTTAAGAAAAATCATTTTGCGTGATTATACGAGGTAATGGATTTTTAGCGAGGGGTGTAATTCTTTTTTTTTTTTTTCTTTTCTGTATCACGTTTGTTATGTGGAAGGTGGAGCAGATTTCTCAATTGCATTCGGAGATCACTGATATCCTTGGCACTGCATCTCCCCCCCCACACCCTCCTCTTCCCTTTCGAAGCCCCCCACTCTGGCCTGTGAGGGACTAAAGCTTGTATAAGAGAACGATCCCCCCGCTCTTGTCATTGGGAATAATGGGTATTGGGATTACCTCTTTAATCACAACAAAGATTAACAGATGGTATGAGAACAGTTATTAGCAAACATCTTGCACTCATCAAATCAATAAGATGATTTGTAATCAGGCTGTCGGTGCGAGTGAAAAGGGAGCCGGGGCCGTTCCCAGTGAAAGATCCTGGCAATCAGAGGCTACTGTGTAGCAATTACCTCTCCACAAAATAGGTGCTCTTCCTCCACTGGCTGGCAGTCCTCCAAAACACACGCCAGACTGATAGCAACATAGGGCATTAACACGGCAAAACACAAAACACTGCATGGGTAACCTTGTATTTGATCAGGTGTTATGTTGCTCCGTGATTTCATTTCACTTTGTGCCTTTTAATTTGGGGGGGATCTGGCCTTGTACTTGAGGGGGAAAAATCTAAATGTTTACACATGCTGTCTCTCACTACAAAAGACCGTATAGCTCATTAGCGGGTTGCCATAAATAAGTCAGGCTCCGGACAAAGACGGAAGACTATAGAAACTGTACAGTGAAGGGTTCCCTGTGCAAATATTTCTCCCTGGAGACAGAGACGCTGGGAGAAAGTGAAAGGCTGAAGGTCTGTTGACACATCAGGGCATCCAGTACAGTGAAGTGAAGAACGGGAAATCTTCCCCTGAGCAGTCGCCACAAGCACACACAATTGTATAGGGAGTTTTTTTCTGTGTCTTTTTTAAAGTCATTTCAATGCAAATACCAATAAGAATATGGGTGGCATTTATTATACTGTTGTTTTGTGTGTGCTTGTGTATATATAAACATAATATCATGCACAAACTCATCATCTGCTTTCCTACCAGTTCCTTAAACAAAGAATAAAGTCAAGTAATAGCTGCTTTTAAAGCTTTTTGCAATCAACCTCACCTTGTTCGTATTGTTTGCCTCTTTGTAGTGCGACTAGCTAAGTCAAAGCTGATGCCACCGAAGATAGCGGTGGACTGAATGGGAACAGTCGTTTCAGGAGCAAAAAACGCAGAAAACACACACTTCTGACCTTAGCAAGATGTTGCATTTTGTTAAAACTGGATGGCTTTAAATATTTGAGGAACCTTGTGAATTCTTTCTGTCTTTTGTCTCATTTTGGATTGCACACTCACATGTTCTCACAGGCGTTCACACACACACACACACACACACACACACACACACACACACACACACACACTCGCACTTCTATTTGCAAACTAATCACAACGAAAGACACGCTATGGTAGCAGTTCACCTTATAAATTTATCAGTATGGGAATTTGCAATACTTTTGAATTGTAATGCAATAATTTATGCATGTCCCCTGTCTTGGCACACACACACACACCCACAAACACACACCTCTACACTGTAAGACAGTGTAGATATGCACTTACCAGGATTAAGCAAGGCAAATGGTGCCAAAACAATGACAGTATGAAGTAACTGATGCTGTTTAAAAATTCAAAGGCCCCTATTGAACAGACAATGTGGCACACATATCACTGGGCCACAGATCCCTGCAGCCCACTGGTCTGGCTGCTGACTGCTCTCATGCACATGCAAAGTCTCTCCCAGGCTCACCCAACCTCCCCCTCCCTCCCTCACCCTCCCTCACCACTACCACCACCCTTTCCAGCAACACATTAGGAGCGCTACACCTCCATGCAAATACAGTTAAACTGGCAGCGAAGATCACATTGCAGCTGTAAACTTTAAAATTGCTGTTAAGTTCATTGGACCTGGTTTAATTACTAAGACGTATAATAAAACACACGGAGACGTATACGCAAATAGCGACTTACAATCACATAACTGCACATGGAGACGTATAGGCAGCCCTCCACTCGCACACACACACACACACACACACACACACACAAACACATAAGCACACACACAGTCACTTGTCGAGTGGCTAATATCTTTCCAAGGTCAAACCTGACAAGGAATTCCAATGAGATTAAGTGTCATCAGTGCGGCTTTAGCCCTTTTCTGCTCATTGTTCTTGGAAATGGCATTAGAGCCACAGATGACCAAGGCCTTGGAGCAGTAAAACCCTCTTCCCTTCCTGTGTAGAGGGCCAAGTTGATGCAAGAGATATTTGATACAGGGCCTACAATTCAAAACTTCAAAGTGTAACAAATGCTCTTACACATTATATAACTATATCTAGACTAATATACTGATGTGCAAGTAATGCAGTTTTACACATATTTAACTGCAACAGATTTGGCTTTTATCATCATCAAAATCCTGAGTTTTTAATTCTGCATTTCAAATCCTTTAAGAGCTGCCAGCGTTAAAACTATTTTAGTGTTTTCAGATTCAATTTGGAGTTTTACGGTCCCACCAAAAGCAATATTCTGGGCTATAAAACAAATCACAGAAGTCTCAGTTTTGATGTACTCTATTCAGTAAATATGCTTATTTCCACACTCGGTTTGCTTTAATGAGCTGCATGCATATCTCCACATATTCTCACGAGGCAGCGTTCGAGTCTGGCAGATAATCTGAGTGTGTTTTTGTTTGTAGATTACTTGGAGCGGAGCGGCAGCCTCGTCAGCGTGTCAGACAGCATTTGGTGCGCCGCCGTTCACACTGAATTTGACACATAGTCCTTTGGTGGCAGCAATGAGCATTTTGTCATCTCCTCTCAAGTGCCAACTCGATGTCCAATTACGCCCCAGCTACTAATTTAATTACAGTAGCAGAAGAAATGGGTTGATTCAATTCATTTCAATTAAGCCTGATTGGACCAGTCAGATCAAATTTTACTCATCTCAGGTACGAGCTGCCTGTCACATTTTATCTCCGCTCGGCCTCAGTTGAAGCAAGATAAGCAGGTCCTGATATGATAGATACAAAAAAAAAAGAAAGAAAAGAAAATGATGGGTGTCTGAGTTCAGACTCAAATGCCTCCTAATCTCTGATTCTGTGATCAACGTGAGAGTAAAACACTCCGTTTTCTGAGGAGGATCACAGTCAGCTGCCACTTAGTACAGTCCCGGCTACAATAGTCATTACTTATGCATGATGTCCACAATTATGTATCAAGTTGTGTGTGGGTGTGTGTGTGTGTGTGTGTGTGTGTGTGTGTGTGTGTGTGTGTGTGTGTGTGTGTAGATGTGCATTGCAGAGCAAAGCTGGGAAAAGTGTCACGAAAGAAGAAGAGGAAGAAGAAAAAAGACCTCTCTTGTGTCGTGTCATCCAGACAGGTAATGGTGTTATTCTGATATTACACACACTGCAGCTGCTTCCTCCTTAAACAAAAAGACCCTTAATATAATACATAAATGTGTCCATGCCACAATGATCTTTACAAACAAGTCTAGTGATCTTATTTTACATTGAAAGAGAATGAATTCTTAAATCAAAAGTCACAAGAAGAATATGCAACCATATCATAATGACATGAACTACACAGGATAAAGGGAAAAAGCTGTGCAATTAATAGTTACTACATAATCACCATAATCTGTATACATTATCATTTATAGTAACCTTATTGTACGACTAGCACACATCATTGAAAGAATATTAAAATATGTACAAATATATATAGATATCAAATTCTGTGCTACCACAAAAGGTTAAAAAAAAGTGACTTCCTCATAATGAAGTACCTACTGATACACTTTCAATATCACTAAAAGCACCATAACAATGTTCAATAAAGATTTCTACTGAAACTATTAATAATAGAGTCAGTTAAACTAAACAATCATGTTTATTAGTAGCAAACTAAAATAATGTGTAATGCTGGGGGGGAATCAAGGGGTAGTCACATAACAGCAAGTTTTCTGAGTTCAATATTGATCTCAACATACAGTTTGAGACTATGAATTATTCTTAAAGTCACACAAAAGTTGAAACAAGGTAAAAACAATAATTATTAATACTATGGTAATTATAATAATAAAGCAGATAGAGTGTTGTGATTTGTCTTCACAGACACCATTATTAGGATCATCCACCGGCAGTAAAAAAGTTACATCTGCTCTGTGATTGGTGCAGATGCAGCCCCAGGAGTGTGCCATAGGCTGCCATAGGCTGCTACAGTAGCCTGCGGTGTGTGTAAACGCGTCTTGGCACCAGTTGCGGCGGCGCAAAGGCGTCTGATTGGACGTTGACGCACGGGACGATTTTTTTTCTTTCTGTCTTTCAAGCTGCGCCACTTGAGCGCTCTGATCACATGCCTTCCAATCTACATATGAAATATCACCTCGCGTTTAAAGATATCCAGGATAACACTTTTCTTATGGTACAATGATGCAAATAAACACAAGAGTCATAAATTCCAACTCGGGGCGTCATTTACCTCTTGGTGTCTTCCTCCAGGCGGTCCGGCCTCCCGTCACGGTATCCGCAATGAAAGACAGATAGCCTCACGGCAGACTGCAGGCTGTGAGAGGAGAAGAGAGGAGGAGAGGAGAGGAGTTGTAACAGAAGTCTGCCGGTGCACTTTATGATGCAGAGAGGGCCAGAGCATAGAAGCCAAGTAGCCTTTTTTCTTACCTTGCGACACGGATCCAGAGGGGGTGAAATGGGTAAAAGAAAAAAAAAAA
>NW_007578124.1:467506-523015 GCF_000690725.1 Stegastes partitus | reverse complement strand
AACAAATGGTGACACTAAAGCTCAGGTATCATTAAGATTCATCGTCTGGAGATCATGAAGGTTGGTTCATCATTACGTAGTCATCTGTTTGATAGTCATATGGACAGACTGCTGTCTGGACCAAACAACTGACATCCCTCCAGCCATCTGGCACGACTAAAGAATTATTTTGACACATTAAAGTCCTCTCAGGTCATTTATTTAAACCTTTTAAAACTTTTATCGTTGTGTCAAAGTTATATATGAATAAAGTATTTTTTTCCATGAATTCCCTTTATGCCCTAAAATCACTCCATCCCTACTAAGGCCTTGTATGTACCTTACAATATACAGTCGTGACTCGATAATCCGACCCTGAGTCATGGTCTTGACTGCTCGTATAAAAACAACACATGGACATGTTGGATCTTACCATTCACACAAACGCTCGACGGCTCTATTGTGAAAACTTCAGAGCACGACTGCTTCAGGACCTGTGAAACAGGATGAAGCTCAGATGGTGATTAGCTGCATAATAAATCACCTCCACACAGCGTGAATGTTTCTGCATGTCATTGTCCATCACGTGACCTCACCGTGTTGACGATATCTTTGAGGGCATGAAACCCGGACAGAACTGGAAAGACTTGCTCCGTGCCGTCTGCTATTTCAGCGAGCTGCGACCAAACACAAAACAGTTTGTTTATCGTCCACGTACAGAACACGAGCTTCAGCGTCTCGGTGACGTTCGGTAGCATTTAGGGAGGGAAAGCCTGTTTCCAGGAGATGAAAGCTTTGGGCAGCTGGCTGAAGCTTTCATCTCCTGCTTTAATGACGGCAGCGCAGGAAGTTTGTCTGGCATTATTTAATTAGAGAGTGATGTAATTGCTTCCTCTTTGGACCACAGAGGCGTGTGGTCAGGTCAAAAAATCACTTGCAGCTACTGACTACTGAAGTCTTCCAGGTCACACATTGTCAGATAAACGTATTAATACTGGTTATGAGGAATAATAACATGAATAAGCTTTGGAATACAAACACAGGACGGGTTCAGGGCAGAAGCTGAGCAACAACCGACGCCACTCTGAATGAAATATGGCCGTTTTGTCATTCTCAACAAATGCAATTACAGTTTTCCTCTGTGCTGTAAATCTCACTTGTAATAATGATGTGATGTTGAGTGTAGAAGAGATCCCATATCACAGCAGATAATGTGCTTGTTTGTGGGATAACAGCTCGATTTCCTTTGTGTTTCCTCCAATCAGCAGAAGACATATGGGTTTATTATTCTTACCCGCCGTGAAACACGACTTTGAGGACGTACTGGGTTTCATCCTCTACATGCTGTGTTGAGTGTTTTCATTACTGTCCTTCAACAACTAATGCCTTGACAGGAAGAAATCAAAGTCTCTCCCAGGAAATGAAAACTTAAAATATGCTGAATAAAAGGCAACATGCACGCCAGCGGCTTGGGATCAAATCCCTCACATGTCCAACTTATTGAAAAAAAAAGTCCATTTCCGCACACATCCATCACGTCTGCATCAGTTTGAGTCCTGGGAGAGGTTCTGGTGACCAAAACTCACAACTTTTTAATAAATCAATGCAGAGATGATGCTTGAACTGACTTTTATTGTCGATGCATTCGCTGTTTTTAAAACAAACGAATCCTAAACTCTGAATCCCTGTCGGCTCCCCACGAGGCTTCAGCTGAACTGAGCAACGAGGTCAAGGTGTGTTCACAAACCTGGGCCAGAAACAACACAACCTAACACACACTGACACACACAGAAAGACAAATAAAACCGCCGTGTTTAAACAGAAACAGTATCGGTAACCGGGACAGTTCTCTCTCACAGCGCTGCCCGGCATTCAGAGGCCAGGAAGAGGCTGATAACAGGATCAAACTGAAGCCCTCCTACCTGTTTGTGGTCGAAGTCCATGACCCCGACACAGTACACTCTGGCTCCGAAGCCTCTGGCCCGGTCAGCCTGGGAACCACAACACACAGAGTCAAGTTGTGCTTCTGCTGACACACATCTCGTCCGTATTTATGTACTCAGATGAGCTGGAACTGATGAGAGATCAAATGATCAAACATGTTTTATTGTTACGGCTCCACAAATTCCCAAAGCATGCATTAAAGTGTTACAGCGGTTCGTGTTTTGCTTCTCGCTGGGCAGTTCGTGCAACTTGATACGAACACCAACAAGCGACTCTTCAGAGTGTTGTGTTGTAACGGATGGAACAATGTGAGGAGTGCATGTGTCAGCGTGTCTCCAAACAACGAACAGCATCAACAGCAAACCCACAAACTGAGTTAAAAGTGGACGTGATGTTTACAGAGGAGCTTGTTTCAAGTGTCTTCAGATTATTTTTCTTGCTGTACTTGAGTTAAAAACAATAGAAAACACCATGAGGATGAGCATCGTGATCGTCTGACAGTCCCTCTACCATTAGATTTATCTTCAGTAGTTTGTGTTTTACCTCCTTCACACTCAGCTCAAACGGGTACACGTCCAGCTTGCCGTCAGTCAGAACGATAATGATGCTGGACGTCGGTGAAGTTTGCGTCTTCATTTGCTCCGACACCTGATAATGGAACGTTAACTTAGAGGATTTCCTACCAAACCGATGCATTCCTTCACTAAACCAGAATATACAGCAAAATATATGATAAAATGGACCAATATGCACAAGACACAGCATCCACAGTTGTTGTACGATAGATTTTTTCAGACTTTTGATGACAGTGTCACTGAAAATATTACAGAAGTTGCAGTAAATACATAATCAGCTGTGCAAGAATCACAATCTGTGGCTGCAATTGCAATATCAGGTGTGTTCATGTACCGCTTTCAGGCCTTCATGCATGTACGTTTCACCGGCTGGAGTGATCTGGCTCAGCTCGTTCAAACCCTCGTCGATCTTCGACCTGCGGAGCCGGATCACAAAACACAGACCACACGAATAGAAAAGATCTAAAAGTCTCTGTGTGATGATGTTGGAAGATGGATGAAGAGTTGGAGAGAGAGACAGAAGCAGAAAGGTAATGCGTACCTGTCTCCGGTCAGTGGAAGCACCACGACGGCTCGAGCTGAGAAGACGATGTAGGAAACCCTCATTCTGGGGCTGAGAGACACACAGACAGCATGAGGAGATCGGTTCTAGGATTAGAAGCTACACGTGCTGGTGTACATGTTAAGGTCATGTGTGTCACCAGAAAAGCAAATTTCACATCAATGCAAACAACCAACAAAATGCTTTTCTCACTTTACATGACAGTGATGAACAATATGATGCACAAAACATGACATAACATAAACTAAAACTGCATTTCATACATCATATGATGAGACAAAGTGTAGTGAAGTCATACATTCAACATGAGGTTATACGACGACGCTGATGAAATGACATCAAACTCCACGACGTGAGAAAGCAGAGAAGCCACAACGTAAACTAATAAAACCACAACTATTATTAAACTTACAGCACATGAAGCAGCGTTTCATGTCTGAGTGAAACTTCAGCATTAACAGAACCACTAACAGAGCCGCTGCCTGCCTGTGAACGGACTCGGTTCTGTCTGTTGTGGTCAGAACCACCTTCAACATCTGGCTGCTTGTTTGGTTCTCCTATTCAGCGCCCTGCTATTAAACCTAAAGATATCACACACGCCCTCCGTGCTATTACCCAGAGGGGTTTTGGAGCAGTTGGTGGCCTTGTATGATGTCTGCTGCCTGAAATAGGCCTGCCCTACTTTCTGTTCACTACGACTGTAATTTAAAGACCTATTCTGACTCTCTGCTGTGTAAATAGTCTGCGTTTCCTTTTTATTTCCGCTGTCTGCACGCAGAGCGCTCGTCTAAACGGGGTATATAAAGTTTTGAATTATTTTTTGAGGCTTTTTCTGGGAGGGTGCAGCACAGAATAAAGAGGGATTACTTCAGCTTTAAAACCTAAATGCATGAAACACTCACCTGACAAACCTGCTGGTGAGCTGCTCCACAAACCCAAAGATCTCGTCCCAGTGGCCCCACACGCTGCCCGACCTGCACAAACCAGCAACAGAGTGAACAATCAAACGCATCCGAACACTGAAGTACCAGTTAGAGAGAGAGTCAACACAAATCAATTTAATCTGATTTATATCACTTATATTATCTGTCTAATCTATAAAACTAAAGTTCTGATGCTGCTTTAGGTGTTGTTCAGGGAGTAGAAAGATAAAAAATAAGCAGAAATAAAAGAGCAAATAGGAGGAAATTTAATAAGTTTAACACTTAAGACAAAACAAAAGGAGCCAGATGTGCACATCAGATCTAAAAATACTGAGATTCATGTAGAAATTTTACATTTTGCCAGATTTTTGGGGAACAAAACCTGCAAAATAAACAGAAAGGGTGTTGGTCAGTTTATTTTATTGGCGCTTGATGACAAACACAGAAAAGAATTAGTTAAATGTGCTGTTGTTGGGAAGTCTGTGAAGAAATTAGCTTTACATATTAACCAGATGTTGAAGAAGTTTTTACTTTCTTTACTTTGGCAAAATTAACAATAAAATACTATAAAAATATTCGACTACATGTAAGAGTCTTAAGTCTTCAGTTAATGTATTAATAGCAAAATTGTAGTTTAAGCACCGGTTTGGTCCCTCTGACTGATAAGTTATTATTTAAGATGTCATTAGATTATCAATACTGAAGCTTCAGTGTGTCAACAGCAGGTCAGTGTTACAGCTGCTGCAGGTGGAGCTGCTTCTAAATACTTTATATTCATTTTAACAAAATATTACAGTGAGGGGTCTGGACATGACTGACGGGAGAGACGAGAAGACAAATTAAAGTTCTGACGCACAAATCTGTTCACAGCTTTTTTTAGACTGTTAAAACTTTAATTTTTGGAGAGATATTGGATCACTTGTGTTGACATTAAAGCATGCAAGAAGAGTTTAGTGAAGCTGTTAACAGCTCATAGACATCTGAACTGTCTTCACAACGCTTCCTGTAAGATGACAGAAGCCATGTAGGTTGGAAACCACTGGTTTAAACTTTAACAATGTTGTGTTTTTTAAAGCCTGTTGTGTGAAATCTTTATTTTAATAATATCTAATCCAGTCAAATAAACATAATGGCGTAGTAAGGACAATATCTCCATCAGAAATACAGTAGAGTGGAAGAATAAAATAGAAAAACTCAAATAAAACTCTCCACTCAAGCACAGTACTTGAGTAAATGTACTTATTTACTTTCCACAGCTGATGATAACAACACAACACATTGAGGAAAGGCTGCGGCTATAAAAGGGAACCATCTCCAAGCACCTACTAAGATTAAAATAAACTGCAGCACAGCAGAAACTAAACACAGCCTTACATGGAGAGGACTCAGTCCAACAGGGTCTCTGCTCTACATGACATTCACTGAATATTTCACTCTGCCTCCAATAACTCACTTGTCCAGAACAAAATAAATATCAAACGCTCCATCGCAGGACGCGTCGTCCTCATCACGCACCGACGAACTCACGCAAACACGCACAACAAGTAGGACCTGGCAGAATATCCACATCCGATCCATAATCCATGCGTTTCATATCGAGTTTGGTTTTATAAAAAAAATAAGAAAAATAAAAATAAATAAGAAATCAGTGCAGTTGTGGAGAGACCTTCATCCTCACAGCCTCCCTCTGCAGCTCACATGTTGGACCAACATGCGGGATGTTGGTGGGAATGAAGGAACCGGGGCAGGGCGCACAGCTGCAGCCTGCACCGTCAGCCAGCGGCAGGAAGGACTCACACAGCTTCCTGTCCTCCAGGAAACTTCACAATAAAGTACACATCCCCAGCAAACAATATAAAATTTAAATAGAGTTCATTTAAAAGAATAAAAAACTATCAATATAGCATCATAAAAATACTCAATTACAATTACAAGTCCTGTTCGGCTACCAGTGAACCCTCACTATGAACTCTGCTCATATATATCATCTAGCTTTTAGCCTTTTTATTTTGAGAGTGATGTTAATTATCTTGCTGTGTTTCTCCAGACATCTCTTCCCCACAGCAGCTGGTAGAATAAATCATAACTGACATAGATTAGAGAAAAAAAGATAAGCTTGTATTTGAAACCTGATTGGCTGAGAGGCCTTCCTGTCACTATAAAGACGCCTCGCTTCCCCTTCAGTGTGCATAAAGTTGAATTAGGGTGCCATGTTTTAAGACTGAAATAAAAACGTACCCCTTCGTGAGTGATCAGCCCGGCAGCTTATTACAATACATGTCTTACTGACTCATAAATCCCCCTAACTGTATGTGTAATGTCTCAAACAAATGCAAAATGTTCTTGTAAATCTATTGCAGATGGAGAATTGAGTAGGATAACACAACGCCCTTCGTACGTCAGAGTGATTTACTGCTTTGCATGAAAATATAACCTCCCAGATTGAAGCTGAGCCCATTCCTTTGTCCTGAAACATGCACGTTGTCATGAACTCATTCCAGCTCTACATGCTGTCCACTAGCGGAGGAGCTGGTGCTTCGATGCCCTCCACATGCTGAAGTATGTTTTGGCAAAACAACGAACCCCCGATGGTGCCTTGTTGAGCAGCTCTACTAAGTGGCAGAGCTCTGAGTACTGCTGAGGTAGAAAAGTGCTTCATGAGTGCACACTATTAACCATGTTGCACGAGCAGGACGCTGAGAGATGTTGATTTCATTCCTGGAGTTCTTCTGTGGTGCAGTTGCTGTAATTATATGTTCCGCTGCGCTCTCTGCAGGGATGCAATGCCCCCGTGGCCTGTGGCTTCCCAGCTGGTTCGGTTTCAGCTCTTAAGGAGGATGAAGTCATGACAGTAAACAAGTCAAATAATAACATACCAAAGTCTCTGTGTCAGCAAATGGCACCTCTTCTGTTTCATCTCGCACGAGCCAAGAATCACCCTTATTCATGGTCACGGATTATGTGATCTGCATTTTAATTCAGGGTGTGGGTGCTTTAACTCTTGTTGCATGTCCTGTCCGATCATTTCTGCTCTTTTCTGATTAAAAAAAGGCCGACCGGATCATCATCACAGCAGCTATAGAGCAGCTATAGAAGATCCTCACCGTTGGACTGTGTGCAGAACAACAGCCTGTCATACCACGAATGTTTTCAGGCCGGCCGTCTTGCCAACGGGAGCTTCAGTCAGTACAAACTCGGACGGTGCAGCCAAGCACCCTTCACACCCACATGGCTTTATTTTTAAAAATCTTAGCGAGAGCCCAAAGTTTCCAGAGATACCAAATGCATCAGGACGAATCTGAGAAAATATGTATGAAATGCAAACCATGAAAAGAGTTTTGTTTCAATCATAATAAACATCCTAAAGTTTCTCTCGTAGATTAAATCGTAGCAGCTGGACCTGCTTGAGTTCCTTGAAGACGTTCCACCTCTGATCCAAAAGGCTTCATCAGTTCTGACTGAGTAGACAGGACACTGGGACTGACGTTCCTCGCCTGAATGCCAAGACCTGTACATCGACTCCACAAGCACATGGCTCAGCACAGAAGCTCCTCAGGACAGGACTCAGCAGTCCACCTGCATCTCAAGGACAAAGGACGCTCATTTGAAGATAATAATGTACAGATGTTGTCCAGATGGTTTGAGAGAGGGGTGAAAGAAGCCATCTATGTCCAACTGGAAAGACCATCCCTCAACAGAGGTGGAGGTCTGAGGCATCACCTCTCACCTGTTTACTGTTCAGTCCTAAGAACTCTCCCCAGGAAGATGAACCCACATCCACACCGAGCCACAGAGACCCTAACGAACCCCACTGTGGCAGGGGGAGCACTAACGACTCACATAACGAGGGGGAGGAGCAACAAACCCCCAGTTAAAACTCAGGTGTTAATGGATCCTTCAGGATATCAGTATGTGGAACTCCCAATTAGTCAGTCAGAGCTGATGAAGCCTCTTGGATGAGAGGTGGAACGTCTTCAAGGAGCTCAAGCAGGTCCAGCTGGTATGATTAATCTACCAGAAGAACCACGACCTGGATGATTGAGGATCTTCACAGACATCCTAAAGTTTCAATAGAAAGCAGGAACAAGATGATTAATGGTTGATGGTGTCTCCAACCTTTAAGCTGCAGGTGGCTGCATATCTGTACAGTGTCTCTGTTACTGTGAACAACTAAGACAGTAAAACATGACCTGACTCCCAACAGGCATGAAGTTTAAAATTAAAGATGACACAGAAACTTTATTTTCTTCATCTTTTACAGTTTCAAAGTGACTAAAGTAAAACCTTCAGACGCCCTCTATGGTCGGCACTCAGCAACATCTGATTTTGGACGGATCACAGTTTGTGTGCTTTTGTCCTCCTTTAGCTCTTGATTGAGGAATTTTCGCCCTTTTTTTTTCCTTGTGAGATTCGTGCGCTGCTCTGTTCGACACCCACCCACAGATCTTAGGTCAGGGGATTTTGAGGGGCCGTGACAAAACCGTCAGCTTGTGATTCTTGGAGAAGTTCATTGTGGATTCTGATGTGTTTAGGATCATAATCCTGCTGTTGAAGCCATACTTTTTAAAAAAAATTTCCACCTTTTTAGCAGACTGCGTAATGTTTGCTTCTAGAATTTATTAGTATTTAATTGAATCCGTTCTTCCATCCTCCACTGAAGCATTCCCCATGCCGCTGGCTGGAACACAAAGCGTGATGGATCTGCCCCTGAGGTGTTCTTTTCATGGACTTCTGCACCTTTTTTTCCCCTCCAGCCACATCTTTACTTACTGCAGCCAAAAGCTTGTCTTTTAATATCATCAGTCCACAGGACTTGTTTCCAAAATGCATCCGTCTTGTTAAGATGATCATCTGCGAACTTCTGATGCAGAATTTTGTGGTGATGACACAAGAAAGGATTTTTCTAAAGACCCTTCCATGAGGCAATTAATATTGAAAAACAATTATCACTCATGTAAGGAATTCTGCTTTCTGGACAAAAATATATCTGTTATCATCTGGAAAAATAGCGTCACTGACAGGGATGCTCGTTTAAAGTCTGAAGTGGAGCTTTTATGTACAAAACGTCACCGTGAGATGGTAGCTTAATAAATGCTCTTGGGAGCACTAGTACTGGTGTGTAGACAGTAGTTTACACGTTATGCTCTTTCAGTGGAAACCATATTTGTGCAGACTTTGCTGTAGAACAGAGCATCACCACTCTAGAGTCTGTAAAGTCTTCCTGAAGGTCTTTTAGAATCAAACGGGATGTTTGATTTCCCAGCAACCTTATGAGCAGCTCTCTGGGAAAGTTCTTGACCTCTCAGACCTCAGCTTGACCTCCACCATCCCTGTTCACTGCAATTTCAGAACTATTTTACAACCTGAAAGCACTTTGCTGTCTTCTCATAGCCTTCTTTAACTCTGTGGTCATCATTTATTTGTCCAAGGTGGATATTTAGGCCTTGTCCACATGGACCAAAGCATTTTTATAAATGGGTTTTCTCTTCCTTTGTTCTCAAAAAACTCTCTGTTCACATGAAAATCCAAAAACACAACTGAATCACTGTGAAAAACCAAAACAACATTCGATAACCCCACAGGCACTGTTGGCCAATAGAAGGCTGAAAAAAGCTATTACTGGCTCCAACAGGTTAATCAAGGCATCAGGGAATCATATGCACTGGCTGATTATAGCACCTTTGTTCCTTAAAACAGTGGAAGAATAACTACACATGCATGTGTAAAGTCCTGTTAGCAACGTTAGCACAACACTGGCCAAAACCCCGTCATGTAAACAAAGAAAATAATGTACTCTGACGTCGTAAGTCAGAAATGCAGCTCTCCCTGTCCACATAGCAACACTGCCTACAGAGTTCTCCAAAATCTCTGACTTAAATCTGTGTTTGCATGTGAACGAAGGACCAGAACGACACAGACAAAGCAAAGTGTGATTAAATAACCGTGCACATGTGTTTGGGGTCTTAGAGAAGCCCATAGGCTGCTGGTTGTTGGGAAAAGGTTCCAGATGATAAAACTTTATCATGACTGTGAACAAGTCATAGCTCCAAAAAGTTAATCAATGTCAGAGAAATGACCTCAAATCTCCAGGGATTACCACACTTTTGCATAGCGGGATTTTCTGATTTTATCTCTAAAGCTGCTCAAAAACAAACACGGTGCTCAAATCCTGCTTAAGATATCATTAATCTTTAGCTTCTGGAGGTCAGTTCTTCTTCTCACTTAGCATTTCTCAGCAACTTGTGGACCTCTGTTTCCCTGTTTCCTCCAGGCTGGAGGGGCTGATAGCAGCAGACGGGGGTCAGAGGGTTGCCTCGGCTGAAAAACAAAGCTATAGTGTTTCCTCATTGCATGCACAGTGAGCAGTGTGTGACCACAGCCAATCCCTCCCATCGCTAAAATAAATGAAAATTTTTAGGGTTGTGCCCGCAAGTCTCGTCTATTAAATAAAAAAGCACTTCTATTGTCAGTAAACAAGCTGCATTGTAATTAAAGCGCCACCAAATGCATGAGTGGGAATTTATGACAGCGTTGCAGGAGATTTCCTCTGAGAACTCTTTAAACTATTAAAATTAAAGATACAAAACATGCAGCGCTTATAAAGACAGAGGAGGCTTAATTCTGTGTATGTGACACTGATTTAAATTAGGAATGAGGAGATATTTTGCAGGTAAAAGCAGGAGGTTCCTGTTCTGAAGTTTAACGGCTGCAGGTGCAGTTCCCCGCTCCGCCAGCTGGCGGCGGTAATTTACCGTGTCATTGTTTACCATCAGCACCAGACGGACAGAGGAAGACAGGCTCGGTCGTGTGAAGAAGCTCATGTGTGGGAATTTACTAAAATGTGACTTTTTAACAGCATGCTAGCTTGACAGCCATCCGGATATGGCTGAACTGGCCGAACGAGGACCACGACGACTGATGGTGAGCGTTTTTAAACCCTGTCTCACATCCGGTTAGCTGGCTAACGCGCTGCCTGTCAAGGTTAGCACGGACGTTGGCTAGCCAAAATTCTGCCTGCTAACATGTCTAAAATAAATAAATAAATGAATGAAATAAACAGTCAAAGAGGTTTGAGATGTCACCGTGTTTGTTTGGCTATGCTACGAGCTTTGTCTGAACGTGAAAGCGATGCTAAAAGAGTGTTAGCGAGGATAAATGAGGCGGTAAACAGTAATAACGTAGCTGTTAGCTTTAGCTTAGCTTAGATGTAAACACGGTTAAACAGGGGCTTTAAATGATTTGTGAGGAAGAGGAGTCCTGGTCCAGTGAGCTCAGGGTTTACTGACGGTAGGAATAGGGGGGCTTTCTTTGGTGGAAAGTTAACCAAGTCAAAGCTCAGCACATTGTGTTCCGGTGATGAGGAATGTCCAGAGTTAGACCTGTTTCTGGTGCAGCTGGTTTTTCCTGAATGGTAGTTCTTATTGATGTCCTATAACGAACTAAGCTCATTTCAAAGACATATATATCCCAAAATAAATCCATCTGAACAGCGACATACCCCGTCAGAGAATCCAAAGTATTCATTCATTCATTCTATGAGTGTTCTACCCACATGTTTTGGTTGTTTGAATGAAGCACTTTGTTAAATCTGAGGAGCAAAAGTTTACCTGAAGGAGTGTCAAATAAATCCCAAAGGACACTAATACAACACCCCAGTTATTACAGGACTATGTCCACATGCTCAGCAGTGGAAGGCTGTTTCAATATTGATGTCATTTAGATTTAATTTATGGTCCTGCCATGCATATAAATAGACAACTGTTTGCATTGACCCAGCTACACTATTTACAGTAAGAGCTGAGTGTAATAAACTATGTGTCCATCGGCTGACTGTCTGTTGTTTACATACATAAGTCATCCCATAAGTTTGTGCTTACAGTAATACGACAATATGGTTGTATTTTAACAGCTAAACCTCTCTGTAATTAAAACTTGAAATGCACAAGAAACTGTCCAGAGCGAACAGCAGCAGCGTATTATTCCTGCTCGATCCACTCTGAGCTCGACATGATGATTTCATTCAGCTGTTTGCTTGTTAAAAGTTAAGGCTGTGTAAGATCACGCTGACATGTCGGATGATTGAAATGCAGTCACCTGCTGTTCCACGTGCACAGAGTCTCTCTCTAAATATGAAGATCGAGACGTTTCTGCCGGTGAAGCTGCAGCTGTTCGATAAGCTCAAAGAAAGGACGGCGACGTTCTACATGTGTTTACGTCTGTGCTGTGCAAAACGGTGTCTAAAAGTGGATTTTAAGAGTTGTATGTGAGTTGATCGTGCTGTGATACTGAAGAAAGCTTTGGCACAATTTAAAAACAAAACAAACCCTAAACGTAACCCCAATGCCGTAGTAATAACGTGTTTTCACTGTTTGCATTGGACTCAAACTACGCTATCAGTTACTGAATGGATCCAGTGCCTCTTCCTGACCAACGCTTTTCTCTCTCCAAATGCAGCCTTAATCCTCCCCAGCTTGCCTTGTAGCCGAGGAGCCCAGAACAAGATGCTGCTGAAGATGCCTCAGAAGCTGCTGAAGACTGCCCACTACATCGAGCTGGGCAGTTACCAGCACTGGCCGGTGCTGATACCCCAGAGGATACGGCTGTACACCTACGAACAAATCCCCCTTTTCCTCAAAGAAAACCCGTACATCACAGACGGCTACAGGGCTCACCTGCCCTCCAAACTCTGCCTGAAGAGGTGGGAGTCATGCTGGGAATGTATACTTTTTAAAATCAGAATTTTGAATATTGGAAACTCTAATATGAGTCATGATGCATGTATGTACATCTGTCTTCTGTTCTCTTGCAGTATTTTTATTCTGTCCAATGAGACAGTGAATATCTGGAGCCACCTTCTGGGCTTCCTGCTTTTCTTCTCTCTGGGGGTCAACGACCTCTCATCAGTGCTGCCAGCTTCTGGAGCTAACAGAGAGGACTACGTCATCTACGCTATTGGACTGTTCTGCTTCCAGGTAAACGTTGTTTGGCTGTATGTACTGGGTGTTTTCCTGTGTTGGGGAACTTTTTGCGCCCCCACTGAGGTTTTAGCCACAGGGTCAAGGGTGCATCAAAAGTCATTTTTACTGGACTTAGACGGATCGGGCTTCGTGCTGTGCATCGTTACCCCCTAACAGTCCATTCTGATCATGTGTAAACGGCCTCTTTTGATTCCTTCTGCCTGACCAGCAGGATTTCATGAGTTTTAGGTTTTTCTTCTTCTTATTTCTCAGCTGAAAACGACTCCTGTACCTCATATTGTTCTGGTTTATTCATGCTGATACACCTTCAAAGACTGGTTAGATCAAGTCTTGGAATATCAGCAGGTATACATTATCATTAGTGGATTGTTTGGATACTGTAGGGTTAATTATATTCAGTGTTTCCTCAATTACAAGACATTTGTGTGACCTAACAAACCGATTCATGTGGGTTTACATTTCCTGCCGCAGGTGAAATCAGCTCTGTCTGTTCAGGTGTGTAAGTCGTGTTGTACAGGTGGCCCACGGTGTTAGCGTCTCAAAGAGCTCCAGTAGGAATAGACGTGAAGTTCAGAGTTCCTGTGATCAGCTGTGTATTGTTTGTGTAGTTAGCGTAGCAGCTAATGACGGGATTAAAACCTGTTCATGTAATAAACAACTAGTCAGTGGGATTCCTGTGTCGTGTACCTTTCCCTTCCATCACTTAAAACCTCTCTTTGTGCTCCTGCATGTGCATGTTGTGAGTATTTGGAGTTTATATGTGGAGGTAAGTTCATATAAAGGCACTTAGTTGGTTTGTAGTTTAAAACTGATTAACTCGATGAATACAACGATGGCGCCCATAACGTGATGACTTGCAGGTAATGTTTCAGTGTGTGTCTCTTCACCTCCAGGTGTGCATGTTGTGCTCGGTGGGCTATCACCTGTTCTCGTGCCACCGCTCAGAGAAGACCTCCCGTCGCTGGCTGGCGCTGGACTATGCCGGCATTTCGGTCGGCATCCTGGGCTGCTACGTCCCCGGGATCTTCTACGCTTTCTACTGTAACGCTGTAGGTGCAAACACTCGATAGCAGCTCGCTGTCTGTTTTTTGTTGAATAATTTATGTGCACGGTCTTCAAATATTTAGCCTTCGAAACAGTTTGTATGTACAGTTTGGAATATGATCTGAGCTGATTCCACTATTAAATAACTTATAATAAGGAATTAACTCAGATTAAGCTGTGTCTAACGTCATCTGTTTTTTCCTCCTTGCAGTTCTGGCGACAGGTCTACCTGCTGACCGTCCTGTCCCTGATCCTGGCCGTCTTCTGTGCTCAGGTCCACCCCCGTTACCTCAGTAACGACTGGCGGCGGATACGCATGACAATCTTTTGCTGTGTGGCAGGCATCAGCGTGGTTCCTGCATGCCACTGGGTCTGGCTCAACGGAGGATTCACCACCGACGTCGTACAGGTCAGGAAACACGGCGGCGACGGACGACAGGCCAACTCGAGTGCTGATGTTTGTTGTTGATGGTTATAAATCTGTCCTCTGCAGCTGTTCCTGCCTCGTGTGATAGTGATGTACCTGATAGCCGGATCCGCCTTCCTGTTCTACGTCACCAAAATCCCCGAGCGCTATTTTCCTGGTGAGTCGTCTTCGTCTCTCTCAGCTTGAAATCAGAAGTTGTCATGCTAACCTAGCTGAGACTCAATGAAAAAAAAAAAAACAGAAATAGGAATCACAGGGAGGTTAGGGTTAGATGTCTCGTAATCCCCACGACGCTGTCTGCAGAAGCTGTTTTTTTTCATCTGTATCTGTGGATTAATGTAAACTCAGCTGCTCCCCACTAGAGGTCACTGTGTTTAAGGTTTCCCCTTCACCATCTGCAAGTTTGTTATCTTGAAAGTCAGGCTTTCCCCCTTGTTTAAACGTCCATGTGGTGTTTCCTGTGCGCTAGAAGACACATCATGAGCAACATTAACAGCCAGTGCCACTGCTGAGCATTTCCATCTTGTACTGATGACAAAAACAAAAAAAAATCACTTCAACACAAATAATTAAACAACTCAGAAACACACATTTAGCTCTCCAGAGTTTTAAACGTAAAGAAACCAGTCAGCGTACAAGGTCGGGCTCTCCACGGTGTTGTTCCTCTTCAGATTCAGGTTCTGGCTGAACTACTCTAATATTAAAAACTGTCTTTGTGTAGCGGAGAGTTAACTGTATAGTAGAGAAAGAGACTTCATAGAGCTGCACATTCTACAGGAGATAACTGTAAGAAATTATTTTCCTGGAACAAAACTTCTAATGATGTAATTTTAATACTCAGAGTCTAGCTTTAATCAATGACCAGAGACAGACTGTAAATTAAAATCAATCCTAATTGAATCGTTCAGTTACACAGAAACAGGAACAAAGAAAAAGAAAAGATCTGGGAGGTTATTAGATTAACAAATGCACCAGATCAGTCAGTGTATCTGTACTATCGACAGGTGAGACATGTAAACTGAGGAGTTCACTGAAGCCATCAGGATCATAGACCCGCTGCAGGTTTTATGTAAGAGGGAAATGAATACAAATATATTAGCGCTCTTCACTTTGCATGTACACACAAGATACACACTACGTTGTTTCAGCAGCATTAGTTCTTTTTTCAGACGTGGTCGACTTAACTGGGAACAGCTGAGACCGATTTCCTAAATGACCACATAATGAGTCAACACACAGCTCTGCTTCTGACTGGTCCTGGTAGGAGAAGCACAGGTGTTACTAATAACACTAACGATGGCTCCTTTAATTTAAGCGTCCCAGCGTGACAGTTTAAATGTAACCGAGGTTCAGGAAACAGCATCATGTGGGTCACTGCAGTGAAAACAGAACCACGTGTTCAGGCTGTCACACTCTGTACAGTGAATTCAAATAGTTTGGTCATAATTGGCATTTGACAAGTCAAAAAGCTAAAACTGCTCGGTTAAATGTAAGGCCTGTTGCAGACATGTCTCCAAATATCTGCACAGATGATCCTAGAATGAGGCACATAGTTGGTAATTGTCATTAAATCATCATATGGGGATATGTAGGGAGGTGAAATGAAATTAGATCTACAGACTGACTGTGTAGCTGTAATCAAGGCAGTTGTACAACTTTCCCCTGAGCTGCCGTCAGGTTTATGAAATGTGCAACATGCTGCTTCACAGCTGTTTGTGTGATGATCACAAGTTTAAGAACAGAAGAACGTGACATTTCCTACATTTTTATCCTGGTTTGTGTTCATCACGGTGAGACACTGAGTAACCCAGAAGTACCTGGATGAGCCCAGGATGTCAGACCAGACAGTTTGTAGAAAGATTTGTACCATTTTTAGGTCTGATACTCGTTTTTCAGTCACAAATATGTCTACTGATTGGACATATTCCAAAAATGTGTTGTTTTAGATGATTATAGAGGCTCAATTTCCACTTTCAGACTTCTTACGCATTTTATAAACGTCTAACCTCGACTTTCTGACCTCATTTCCTACTAAAATGTACGTTGTTTTTGGAGACAGTACAAGAACAAACACATCAGTTATATTTACATCCGCTCTCTGCCTCTTCTCGTCCAGGCCAGCTGAACTACCTGGGCGCCAGCCACCAGGTGTGGCACGTCCTGGTAGTGGTGATGTTCTACTGGTGGCATCAGACCGCCGTGCACATCATGCACTTCAGACACAGCAAGTCCTGTCCATCCCGGAGCAGCAGCTAAGTGATGCTCATCACGTGACATGGTGCAGCGGCGGCTGGCTGATAACCACCACGTTCATACTAACAACACGTAGCTGTCACCGTGTCAAACACTAACTACACGAGGCTTCTGACAACCAGCTGCTAAAATGTACAACTGACGGAGACGGTGATGAGTTTCTCTTGACTTTCAGTCGGTCTGTTGTCTCTGCTGTTTGTCCAGTAGCTCTCATGCTGCACCGGTTAGTCAGCTGGAGATGCTGCAGGACTCTGAGTTCGGTTTTTAGCGACTGTGAATTATTGTTGGACCCGAGCAGCAGCGCCTCATCCAACCCTCCCACAGACAGACAGACAGAAACTGTACCTTTTGCATCGTTAGATTACTGCATGAACAAGTGTTTTTTTATTTATTTGTAGGAACAAACAAGCTTTGGTGTTTTAAAGTGAGACACATGTCGTCTCACGGCTGACTCAGATTGTGTTTTCTTTGTACAGAAGTATTGAAAAACCATCAATAAGGTTTTTTTGTAGAATCAAACATAATAGCCTGCGAGAACAACAACGTTTAGCCTGTAGCTTTGTTGTAACTGTCGGTTCTTATGAAGTTCATTAATATGAAACGTCTTCATCACAGCGACTGGAGCATCGATGTGAGTCGTGTATCTCCAGGAGGAACAGCGATTCGATGTCTCCAGCATTCTGAGCTTTTGAACAAATCATACCTGATCAATCAATCTGCAAGGTCCAGCTTGCAAAAAGAAAAAACAAACCAGTGTGGGGAACCTGCTGAGGTTGCAGTGCATTATTTTATCAAGACTTCCTGGGTTGTGCTTTGTGTCTTTTATTTTGTGTGTCTTGTTTGGTTTTTGGAACAGTGATGAGAAAATAAATCCTCTGTGTAGTTGTGGAAGCCAGCATGTTGGGCCTCCTGGCACATCAGAGGAAACCCCAGAGCAGCAGAGTTCATCACGAGGCTGAGCGTCGCCTCCTGCAGCGTAGCCGTCACCACCGACATGTTAGCGCTTCCTTCTCCTCGTCCGTCTGTCTCTGAACACAATGCTACTTAAACCGAGGTTCTAATTTTGGTCCTCCAGCGTGTCAGCTGCAGTTTTAAATAAAGAAAACATCGTGATCACACATTAAACTCCATTCTGGCCAGTAGACAGAAGCTGAACAGGCTTCCAGAGGAGGTACAGCAATAATGCAGCGTTTATACTGTACAGGACGGGTTAATCAGACTCATTTATCTCTGCTGGTGTGCGAACACTTTTGATCTAATGTGGCCTGAAACAAACGGAGGTGAAAGGGTTTTTGTTTTTGTAGCTTCATTGATGCTCAATCAGGATTGAAGGAGGAGGCTCTTAATCGTGACAGAACATGAGATTTAAGGCCAGTTTTATCTGTTACAGCTGCCTTTTTTTAAACAGTTATTTTTCATCAGCACTCTTTGGGACGTTAATGTTTTGTGTTAAATGACTTTATTTGCCTTATTTTCTCTGTGTATTTGTTTGTACTGTATTCTCACTTACTGTTACAGTCTCTGGGTCAGGAAGTGACCCCGAACCAGAACAAAATGATGAAACGCCACCAGGCCAGTATGGGTTTTCTTTGTTTTTGTATTCTACAGTGTAATGTTTAGAACAGATTCAGTCTGAGAGCACTAACCGCTGCCGACGACAGCACTTGAACACAAGAGGTGACTTTACTTTGCCATGAACTGCTCGATCTTTTTCAAACGATTGTTTTTGTGTTTTTTTTTGTGTGTCTTCCTTGAATATCATTTGTATGATGACGCGCCGGCACTGACTGATGAGCTGTATTATATGTATTTCAGTGCCTCTGTGAAAATATATTTTTAAACATTTTGAATGAATAAAGAATGCTGGAAAATCACAGTGTTGAAGTAACTTTTGTTTGTATTCTGAATGAGGAACAATGACTGAGAAGGTGTCTGAATGAACCACGAGGAGCTCAGAACCGTCTGATCCACAGCACAGGACAGATGCCTCCTTATTGTACATGGAGGCTTTTATTGTATCCGTGTTGCTATGGTTACCCACTTTGAACACAGGCTTTAGAAAGGTGAACACAGATTCATTGGGACTACCCAGTAAGTGTCCTTCATCAGGGACGTCCTGCAGCCAATCACAATCGAATATTCACTCAAGCTGTGGTGTAATTAGTTTTAGGAGCAAGAGAACATTAATAACTGTTTAAATCTCAGACATTAGACCTGTTGGAGGGTAAATTACTGCTGCGGTGTGATTTTATTATCATAATAATCGCTTTTTGTTTCCTGAGGAAGCGTCCTGCACCTTGAAAGTGTGTCGTGCTATTCACAGTGTTAACCAGTAGAGGGCAGCATTGATGCAAACATTTTCCTTTTACAGTGTAATATATGGCTAATTTTATTTTGTTTATCTTTTTCCCACACGTGTCGGTTAATCGTGCAACACCTGCATGAGAGGAGGTTTTGAGTTCTTAATGCCAAAGGTCCAGTGTTTAGGATTTAAGGGAAACTTAATGCACAGTGTGTGATGTTTCTCCAAAACTTCTCTGCACACTTGGAAGTGGAGGGAGGGGAGAGGAATATTCATTTGGTTGCAACCTGAAAGCTCGCCACTAGAGGTCACTAAATCCTACATCCTGCTCCTTCAGCGATTTGAATCAGAAGCTTTTTATCACCAAGTGAGCTCGTGCACACACAAGGAATGTGTCGTGGTGAATGAGATGGTACACAACAATAACAAGACAAACATGAATATAAAAATCTAGATCTAAGAAATTCTAAATAAAATATATGTAAAAGAAAAGTATAAAAGTACTACTTAAATAAAAAGTACTGTGAAAAGAAACGTAAACCAAGTAATAAATTAGGAAACAGTTGAAGTTACAATACTGCCCATGTGATGGTGATGCTCAGTGGAGTGCAGCAGGAGTCTTTAGTGGTTTACTGGCTGCTCATGAGGGATCTGGTCTGAGGGAAGAAGCTGCTCCGGTGCCCGGATGTTCTGGTGCTGAGAGACCTGAAGCACCGGCCGAAGGGCAGCAGGTCAAAGAGGTGATGACCTGGGTGGGAGGGGTTGGAGAGGACTTTTTCTGCCCTTTTCCTCACTCTGGAGGAGTACCGGTCCTGGAGGGGGGGCAGGGGGGCACCAATGATCCTCTCAGCGGTCCTGACTTTCTGTTGCAGGCTCCTCATGTCTGATTTGGAAGCAGAACCGAACCAGACAGTCAAAGATGAGCACAGGACGGACTCAGTGACTGCTGAGCGGAACTGTTTCAGCAGCTCCTGTGACAGGCTGAACTTCCTCAGCTGGTGGAGGAAGTACAGACTCTGTAGGGCCCATTTGTGTTATGTTATGTACATGTTACGTACTTGATGTGGATTTTTTGGACACATGGTGTATATGTAGAGGGCACAGGCAGGGGAAGAGCCAACAGTTCTCACCAGACCAGCATCAGACCAGCACAGATACCAAAGTCACCGTGGAAAAACCGCTGTATTTTCATTTCTTGCATACCATCGAATAAACATCCACTAATGGCAAGTATACTGACTGGAGATTCTGTTTTTGGTCTGCGTTGGTTCACTCTGCTCCACCTGTGCAGTAACGGCAGTTAAAGGACATTGAAACATTGCCATTACAGTCTCTGTTGGGCCTTTTTGACCACAGAGTCTATGTGGGTCTCCCATCTCAGGTCCTGGGAGATGGTCGTGTCCAGGAACCTGAAGGACTCCACAGGGCTGAACGCTCCATGTTGGTAGATGACAGGAGCCTCCTGATGACTCAGCTGGTCAGAAGCCATCACATGCTCTCAGCGTTGGTGTCAGATGTGTAAATCCTCGTCTGTCTATCTTTATTAAGAGTCCCGTCCCAGTCGCTTTGTATTTATGTGGCGCAAAGTGCTCACGCAGCAAAGAACGTTCAAACAAAGGCTGGCAGAGAAGCTTTCTGATGGCTTTGAAGTTTTCTTTTTTGAACCCAGTTTACAAGAAGATTTCCAGACAGAGATAAAATTTACTGTGAGACCATTCTGATGACGAAAGCATAACTTGAGATCTGCACATCTGAACCCTTGTAGGCAGAACCAGCACCTGGTTAGCTTAGCATAAAGGCTAGGAACTGATTATAGCTCCGTTCAAAGATGACAAAATTAAACTGATTCAAATGAACTCAGTTTGTTTTGCTAGTTGTGTGTCTTGCGTGTAAATGAAAGTTATTTTAATTTTTACGCCTTTGTGTTTAGTTACAGTAAAGAAACGAGCCGTCCGCCGTGTGGAAAGTGAACCTCTTCAATCATTGACTGTGCAGCAGACAAGCAGCTTCCTCTGAGCTGTGTGCAGTTAATAAGTAAATGATGGAGCCTCACATATACCTGAATGTACTGCTCTGCTATTGATAATTACATGAACTGTATCTGAGCACACGTCTCTATTTCTGCATTTAGAAGGACTTTCTGCTCACAACAAGACGTCAGTGTTTGAAAGTATGATTATTATCTGAGGAAATAGCAGCCATGAGTCTATTACCTCATGGACTAATGGATAGTTTTGTGCAGCAGAGCATCAACACTGTTCAGCAGTTTTTGGAGACAGTAAACATTTATTTGAAGTGATTTTAAAGTTTCAGCTGACTCTTTTACGCTTTTACATATAAATATAGTTTTTTGCTTATTGTGCTCCAATAACAATAAATGCAACTTCACATCTACTTTAAAGGGGTTTTCTGACATTTTTATCATTGCAAACATGTTTTAAAGGTATTTTTCTGGTATTAATGTCACTTTCACAGCTAATTCCATTTAAAACTACATCAAAGCACCACATTAGAAATAAAAAAAAATGCTTCAACGGATTACAAAATATGGTATTTTATGTGGTTTCATCACTCCAAGAGGTGGTTTTACATACATAGTCATTATTATTCCTTCCTTCAGCAAACATTTTTAACTTCCTGTCTGGTTGTTGATTTAACCTCCTGAAAACTCATCTTTGTGTGCAACAGTTACATATTTACAAGTATTTTTCCATTAAAATAAGTCTTTCCTAACATTATATTACCGGATTGTTGCCTTGGGTTGTTATGCCAGAAACACTATAAGTCCAGAGATAGAGGCAGTTGTTCCAGGCTGCAGTTTCAAGCAGCATCGACTCCGTATTTCACTCATAATATCTCTTCTAGCATGTAAATAAAAGCACCATATGAACATGTAAAAAAACAACTCAAAGGGTCCTTAACGGTTGTAATTAATAGATTTTTTCTCAGCAGGATAAACGTCTGTTACTGGCTGATATAATAATAATAATAATAATAATAATAATAATAATAAATAAGTCACACACACACTCACTGAAGACGTGTTAGTTTAATTCAAGTATTGAACATTAGAACTGTTTGTGGACGTTGAATGTCAACACTAAGTCAAAAATAAAAGTCAAACAGACTTCCCCCAAAAACTACGATCACATCAGGATTCCAGTTAAACCAAAGTATGAAAATGTTCAATGACAAAATGCATGTAAGAAAAGAATTACTTTATAAATTTAAAAACAATCACTTCTACATCTTGTTACAACAACAAGAACATATTACATTAGTACATATATGATGGGTTAATTTCTTTCAAGAAATAATTTCAGTAAAAATTTGACCCTCCCAACAGGAAACAATACATCAAGAAAAACATTAGTTCACAATACAAAAGTCTGATCAACAAAATATTTTACCAAACCGATGGCAGTGAAGTGTTTGACCAGATGTGTGCAGCATGCCCTGCTGCCATCACTATATTACAGAAACACCACGTGTGAGGTTTTGCTTTCGTCCACAGATCTCAGGCGAGTGGAAAAGATGTTTTGAGACGGTTCCTGTTGGATGATCAGAACAGGGCAAGAGTACAAGTGTGTTGTAACGAGTCCTGGTCCGGAGGCAGGACTGTAAGAAAGAGGCCGAGGAGGCGCATCGTCCTCGTCGGTCACGTAAAGTATTTCATCCCGTCGTGCATGAGTGCTTCAGGAAGAGCTTAACCAGCTTTTCAGAAATGATTTGAGGTCCAACGTAACAGTTGGCGCTTCAAGAAACAGCCCCGGTAGTGGCTCAGAGTCTGAACTCTGGACTCGGGGATTAAAGTCATGATGGACTTTGACTTGAGGTGATATCAAGCTTAAATAGCTTACATTGCAATAAATAATGTTTCCATACAGCGTCACAGATCTGCTGCATGAAAAACAAACAACATATCAGCCGAGTGGAAACTAACCTGGAAATGAAGGAAAACACGCGTGTGCCTGCTAACATACAACAACCGTGCACTAAAGCAGCACCTGGTTACAGATTCAGCAGCGCTTGTTCTGTCAACACGCATCATTGTTTGATATCATTAATGCTGTATCACGCTCCTAAAACCATTCAGTGATTAAAAATAGGCCACAGATGTTCACTGAGCTACAAAGCTGTGGGTGTTATTTTCCCTTCCTGCTGCTAACTTTGCTTCCTGAAGAGGGAACTTCATGAGAGAACGCAACACGACTGACACGGGCCATAAACTGGAAATCTGTAACCACAGTGGAATGACTTCAAGCAATCGTGTCTCGTTTTTTATTTGTACCTGAATCTGAAACAGAATTATGTAATAGCAAGAAGCATAACACATCTGAGAACTGAGTAGACTGAATAATGTGCCTTTGCAACATGTTATTATATATAAAAATGTTTATTTTTGCCCTTTAAAAACGGGGTTTTATAAAATGTAATGCCATTTGTCTGTGGAGTACTGGCTGATTAATCAAACACAACATTAAAACCACAGACAGGGGAAGGGAGTACCAGAGATTGTCTCGTTAGGATGCGATGTACTGCTGGGAACCCTTGAGTCCCAGAATTCATGTGGACATTACACTGCACCAGTTTAAACACCAAGCAGACCACTGACATATTACATAATCAGAAACAGCTCAGGGGGGACACGACAAGATGCCCCAGCCTCCAAACTGCCCAGATCCAAGTGTGGTTGAGCAACTGTGAGATCCACCAGAACAAGCTTTACACATGGAGGCCCCAGTCTGTAAACCACAGGACCCAATGGAGGCGCAGCCAATGTGCTGATATCAGCCACAGCAAGACAACCCCAAAGGTCCCACGTCTGTAGTCTAACGGGTCAGAGATGCTTTGGCAGCACAAAGGGAACCAGCACAATATCTGGCATGTGGTTCCAATGTTGTGTGTGTCTGGTGACTTTATAGTAGCTTTACCTCATTTTCCTTCTACTTTGGCCAACTTGACTAAATTTCAACTTGAGTCCAGCTCTTTAGATCTAGAAAAACGGTTTTAACAGAAGGCTTGTCGGGCAGATCAGGTTTTATTGGTGTTTAAGGGCACAAAGCTTTAAAAAGTGTTCAGCAATAGGACAGTCTTGGTACCTTTGTTTTCTTGGACAAAGCTCCCTTAAAGGCACCCTCTTGGTGCTACCTAACGCCTAAAGTCAGTTTCAGGCACACAACGGAGAGGAAAAAATGGGGCACACGGTTATATTTTTCCTATTTCCTTCCTTCTCTGGATGTTCTACACCACAGAGTCTTCTGGTCGGCTCTCTGCCACGCCGTTGGCATGAAGAACTGCAGCATGAACTGTGTGAAACAGAAGGCTGCTCATGTCTATGTCGTTCTTCCCAAAGAACTGTCCCTTCTGCAGGATGTCGATGACTGTGGTGCTGCAGCTGGCGAGGAGCACGCTCACTCCGATCTCTTTGTATTCCTTGACCAGTGTTTTGAAAGTGGCCATGCCTGTGGAGTCTATGAAGGGGATGGCAGAGCAATCTAGAACTATGGTGTGGAAGTCCAGGTCCCTTTGGACGAGCCCTACGATCACGTCTCCGTTGTTTTTCTCTCCGTTCGCCTTGGCGTGTTTCATGGACATTTCTTTGGCCTTCTTCTCTGCCTTTCTCCTCTTAGTCATCTCTAGGAAAGGTTCGACTCCGACAGATTTGTAGAGGGATTTGAGGAAAGAGTCCTTATTGGCGTAGTACAGGGGAGCCTGGAAGCGGAAGACCTGGACCCGAGGTGGTGGCACGAGGTTCTCGTACTCCTCCAAGTCCTCGTAAAGATCAATGTCACTGACCCTGCCCAGGAGAGAGACCTGACAAAGCAAACATCAGATTAGTGAGGTAATTTCTATCACCTTAAAAAACAAACAGTTGTTAGAATTGTGTTGTTTACTTACTTTGGGGTTCTGGGTCTTGAAGATGATGCAGGACATGGCAAAGAAAACCCCGACAAGTAGACCCAGCTCCACACTGATCAGAGCTGTGGAGGACATGGTGACCAGCCAAACGATGGCGTCGTTCCTGCTGGCGCGCCACTTCGCTGGAACGTCCTTGAACTTCCTCAGCGCCCCCCGAAGGCTCACAATGATAATACAGGCAAGGACGCATTTCTGGAGAGAGTAGAAGAAAGGCGCAAAGACCAGGAGGACGAGAAGGACGACCACAGCGCTGATCAGACTCGATACCTGGCGGGAGAGCAGGAACATGGAGAAAGATGGAGATTTTGTGGGAAAAGGAAGTTATTAACTGATTAATACTGTATGTTTTGCTGCTCTGAATGCTGAGGGCTGCACATGGTCAGGACAGAATTCATCAGTGTTCCTAGAAACAATTTCCTCTGACAGGAAAGCTGGCACTTTCATACCAGGATGTCGAACCAGTGTTTGACTTTGGCAGACCTCTTTATTCCCTGGACTTTGCAGAATCACAGTTTCTTCCCATTTACTATCACTGGTCATTTTACCATCTGAGCGATCGTTTCTAAGCAAATGTATGCAGTGGAAACATTTTCAAGATCTTCCAGACAGTGTTACTGCAAAACCCCAAACAAGATCTACAAACAGTGGATTACATAATTTAGTATCTGTGGTTTTGACCAATTTTAAAAGCCTGATAGTCACCTGTGTCTGGCAGCCTGTCGAATCCTTCACCATGGTTTTGGCCAGAGCTGCGCTGGTGGTGAAGCAGTGGAAGAAGGAGGGGATGATGTTACAGAGGCCGATGGCCAGCATCTCCTGGTTGGGACGAACGGTGTAGCCGTTCTTCTTAGCAAACATCTCGGACAGCGACACCGTGAAGGCGAAACTACAAGACAAAATTACATTTTTAGTGAATGGTGGCTGTTAATTAATCTTTACCTTTTTTGAACATACATTAGGTTGATCACATTGTAGAATTGTAAGAATCCAAACATTAGACTCAGAAGTTGTCTTACAGGACCACATTCACCCATTTCAAGAATGAAAACAACAACAGTGGAACTTTAAATGACCCACTTTCTGTTATGTAAAATGAAAGGGCGGGGATGTTACTAGCTGTGTGTGTTTTGGCAATAAAGTGCAATCAAATCTCTCTCCCAGTTAAATTGCGTCTGTAACAACCCAGATAAGACACACACGTTCCTGCCAAGCCAATGTGCCGTTAAATTGGTTGTACATTACCTAATGACTGCCAGAGGAATGGCATCCAGCGCCACTCGTGGCATCAGACCGAAGGCAGGCACCTGGGGAGGAATGAACCCTGTGGGGATGTGACCAGAAACACTGGAGCCATAGCGGCTGTTCAACCCCCCGAAATGGCTGGCCAGTGTTGCTCCTGCCACCACGACCAGCTCAGTTGGGAGAGGAATCTTTAGACGATCTTTGTAGCGTTCCTGGATCTCTTTCCCTGCCACTATAATAAAGAAAAGTGTTAAACATTACATATATGATTAATTGAATTGGTGCATATGTCAACAGATCTAATGACAAACCTAAAATGGAGATGCAGATGGCACTAGTGATGAGATCACAGAAGTTGGTCTTGTGAATGTTGGCAAAGATGTTGATCCAGGTGACCACCACGGTGCCGTAGCCCTGATGACGTGGAATCTTCAGACCCAGCAGGTATTTCGCCTGCACGGTCAGGATGGTGAACGAGGCTCCCGTGGCAAAGCCGTCGAGCATGGGAGCCGAGAGGTACACGGAGACAAAGCCGAGCCGAAATATGGCCATGAGAATCTGTTGAGAGGATCAGGATGGAGAGGAGTGGAGGAGGAAGGGGAGACAGAAGATTGATTGGTATGAAAAAAAACTTATGAGACACAGGTCAGAATGGGATTTAAAGGATGGAAGCACAGCTAACAGGACTAACAGTCTTCAACAAGAAGGGGAAGGAGTCAGGCATTGAACTGTAATCACTTCAACATTATTATTGAAATAAAAACAGCTGATCACTGCTGAGATATAAGACCTGTACATAACCACACCCAAGTTGCATTTACCGTGGATAATAAATGAGGACCCAGCCAAGAAAACATCGGTCCACAGAGCAACTGATGGTCACAAACTGAGTCCTGTGGAGTGTTCCTGTATTAAACCAGACCACCATCTTTTGCTAACATGCTACCAGTGTCTATAAATAGCCATGAACAAGTCTGGGCAGATATTGTATTTAAAAAATGAATATTTTGGTGTATGTTGTTGTGGGATTTTGAGTCTAAACACATGACAAAACTGGAATGTGTGATGTTTAAATTAGACTCAAACACAAAGTAATGATGACACTAGGAAATATGATGGTGAAAATGAATTCATGTAAACACTGATCAGTCCTGTGAAATCACAACTCATACAAAACTTATAGAAGGTAACCACCACGATAAATAACTGTCTGAAGCTTGCAGTTTATGTCCATGTCAAGGCCGAGGGTGGTGCGACTGACAGGAAGAGAGGTAGCGAGATGCAGGACAGGTCAGGACAGAGGAGAGGCCTGCAGGTGTGAATCGCGACGTTTGGGAGGAGTTTGCATGAGTGTTTAAGAACTTGTACAGAGTTGTTTAGTTGAAATCTCGAGATTTTGCTCATGTTTGTTCTTACAGCCTTCTGACCTGAATAAACATTATTCACAGCAGACTTGAACTTTTCTGAAGACTCCAATAGTTGATCCAGTTGTCTACAAAGCTGCCTGATCATCAGTGGCCCACAGCAGGAAGACGGAGTCAGAGCAATACAGTCAGAACCTCTAGAGGACAGGGTTGGCTAGACAACGTCTTACGTCTGTTCTTTTACCTGGTAGATGCCAGCCAGGAATGTAACAGCGGCCGCTATGCTGATGGCGTAACACTCCTTCCCACACTGCATACCCATCAGCTCCACCGTGTGCGCTGGACCGTCGGTCAGGTTGGTTCCAAATGTGCCGTTAAAGACATCAGGACTAGATGGTGTGGAGTCCTCATTGAGGTCGAAGCCTGCCAGGAACACCTCCCTGTCCACCACCTGCAGACGAGTCGGAAACACCAGCAACACATAATCAGGACAATAAGAATGAGCAATAAAGCTCCTCAGTGCTATTCAGTTATCAGTGACCTTAATAAGCATGATCATTCTGAGGCAGAGGCAGGTTAGTTATACATTAATAAAGTTCATTCACCTGCTCAGTGGAGTAATTTTGCATAATTTTATAGATATTGCTTTATGTATATTGACAATTAAAACTTCTTTCCCACACATGTCAATATCACACTTTAATGATTATAATAATAGATGCATTTAATCAGTCTTAATCAGATTTTAGTTCTGTGGAATTTAAGAGGTTGTTTTTTTTCTTCATATCAACAATAAAGACCTCAGTAACATCACTACTGGTCACTTCTGATCCATTACCTGTCCAACCATGAGGCTCATGAGGCTGAAGATCCCCACTGACACATGTCTGGATGTCCCCATGAGGAAGTAGATGATGTTGGCATAAAATGAAGTGTATAAGCCGTAGATGGGCTCCACACCAGCCAGCAGACAGTAGGCGATGGCCTGCGGCACCAAGATGATGCCGACTATCAGCCCAGACATTACATCACCCCAGATGTACTCCCTGAGCTTGTACTTAGGCAGCCAGCGCACCACGGGGAAGAATCCCGTCAGGGTGGATCGCACTCTGGGCACGGAGCAGGTAACGCTCTGCTTCAGCTTGGATTTGAGGACTGAGGCTGTGGGCTGCCGCTGGCGAACCCGCCGCTCCAACAGAGGCGGCGGGGCCAGCGGGGTTTCCTTGGAGACCTCCTCCATGGCCTTGGAGAGGAAGAGGAGGCAGCACGGTGAGGTGAAGGGGTCAGCTGTGCTCCTTGGGGAGAGACGGAGATGGAGAGGAAAGACACGGGTTTACATTTAGGGTTTCGTAGGTCTAGCACACTGGCTGAATACGTTTCCATCCATATAAAACACTTGACAACCCGTTGGTCAACTGAAAGCATCTCTCAATAGCACCACTGGTGTCTAAAACACCTCAGAGTGCCTCTAAAGGTCCCATATCGTGCTCCTTTTCAACAAATTAAGCTTTTTTTTGCACCTCTAAGTTTATACCAACCTCAAAACACAACAAAAATGGATTTTCACCACATGGGACCTTAAACACATTTTGATGGTTTAACTAACTTTTGCAGCATTTATGCCCAATTAACATCCACCAATAAACCTTCAGTATCCTAACCAATAAAATACAAACAGACAGTACAGTTAGGTTAAAGTTTTACAGTTCAGGTCAAAGCAGTGTTGTCAGTCACGGTATTATTTTGGGTTTTTGATGACATTGTGTAATCTCGTTCATGCAGATTCTTCGCGGGTTTGTCCTTTAAACTCCTGAATCATCAGCCTTCTGTGTGAAGATTCACTCAGGATTACAAATTAACTGTACGATACCTTTATTTGTAAAGGTAATGGACAAACAGTTTGCTGAGTGTTATTCGCTGCCTCTTTTTCCCAGAGCAGCAGTTAGTCAGTGACAAGATGTACTATTGATGTATAGTTGAACTTTCCGACCCTCCAACAGCACAACCACCCAGATGGAAAAAACGCACTCGCACTCTGTAAATGTACAATTTTTATGAACATGCCATGTGGAGCATTTTCTCTGATCTCAAGATTACGGCCTGGTGAGCACAAATTAATTTCTAAATTGGATTTAAAGACAACATGGATTCTATACAGTCTATGGTTGTCATTTTACAAATAATAACTTCTGTATTTCCTCTGTGTGTCTATTAGTCAACATTAATTGACAGAAAATCGCAGTTGTGTTTCTTTAAAGGTTGAAGCAGCCATGTCTTTGGGAATTATGTGTTTTTTCAAAGTTAAATTTGAAGGTTGTAATGGATTGTAGGTGGATTTTCTAATATGATGATCTTAATTTAATTCAGGCCATTTTCCATTGAACCACGACACCAGCCCGTTAGCTTTTAAAGGCCGTAGCTGACGCTAACACGTTCAGCATGTGATCGGCGGGTCGCCTTTCTTACGAGATTGCAGCTTTCAGCAGCAGCTGTGTTGCGGCGGAGATAATCACGTCTCAGAAACCATAAAACACTCTACATGACAGCTAATCGGCCTCCACCATCACAACACTGGTATGTGCTGTGATTCAGACTTCCTGTGGCTCTCCTGGACTGATGCGACGGAGGATAAGGAGGAGAGGCTTCTTTAGGTTTGCTTACATAACATTCTTTATTTTGCAGAATATACGACACGTTTTGGTGCAGAACTCAGTCCTTCATGATCTTAGTTTCTTTGTCTGTCTTGATTTGTTGAACTCGCTGCGGCAGCTTTACTTCACAGTTTAACGACTGTAAACTTTGCATATAAATGAGGCCTTTAATCAAACCAGCACAGAGGTCTGATTAATCTCATCTTTGAGGACACAGGAGACAAATAATGATCCTCTGCATTGAGGTAAAACACATCATCTGAAAGAACCTCGTCCAAAGACAAAAGCACAACAGCTACCGTACGTTTGTGAGGTAGTTTACATATAAAGACTTTAACTGCTCAGCATGACAGGAGTCACACTGACGACCCTCTGGGACCAAATAAACATTATTTTTTTTCCACTGTCAACCCTGAAGAACACTGAGAGTAACTGATTAAAGCCGTTTCTAATCAGTGTTCTCTGTCTTTTATCATGTGACATAAAAGCACCCCAGCGTTGCTTAGAAATGACCTCCAAAGGGGGAGGGGGGGTCTTTTATTTAATCATGAAGTATTTTCCATTCAGTCGTGTTAAAAGTCTGCAGTGTTGAGATCCTGACTTCTTGCTGATGTTCAGTGTAAAATCTTCCAGATCACAGCGTCAGTATCTTTATGTCACATCTACAGCATCAGAACATCGTCTTGATTTTATCTCAAACTTGGCCTTGACTAGAATGTTTACAGTCTATAAAGAAAAGCAGAGTGTGGGCTGATATGCAGAGAGTTTTATGGATGGTTGTGTTGGCAAAAAGCAAGAAGAAGTCTGTCATTTCAAAAGTCTGAAGCTGGCGTGCTGATTTTATGACAGACATCGTGGCTGTACACATCCATCCATCATCTCTACACCTTAATCCTCACCAGGGTCATGGGGGGCGGAGTCTATCCCAGCTGACTCAGGGTGAAGGCAGGTTCACCTGGACAGGTAACCAGTCTATCACAGGGCTACACTTAGAGACAGACAACCAAGCACACTCACATTCACACCTACGGACAATTTACAATCACCAATTAACCTCAGCATGTTTCTGGACTGTGGGAGGAAGCCGGAGAACCCGGAGAGAACCCACGCTGCACGGGGAGAACATGGAGACTCCACGCAGGAAGATCCCGGGTGTCCTCACTGGGACGTGAACCGGCGACCTTCTAGCTGTGAGGCAACGCTGCTAACCACCGAGACACCTGCAGCCCAGCTGTACACATAATTACTGAAATGCACAAACCAATTTATTAAAGGCTTGCTAACGTTCCCATATGATGGTTTTTATTCGCTAGAAGACAAATCATGGACACGACAACCAGTCAAAGCCACCACTGAGCACTTCTACCTTGCAGCTGCAGTGTACCAATCTAATCTCATCTAGTCATCTTGCAGGTTCTGCATCATAATTCTGCTTCAGAATCAGGTTCTGGTTCACCAGTGTGTGGCTGAATCACTGTGTAGTGTTTGAGCAGAGCTGTGGGAGAGCTGGTGTGCTCGAGCAGCAGTGAGAACAGTGAGAGTTATAGAGAACAAGTGGGGAAAGTTTTCACAAAATGTTCCCAAAATTTCTCAAAAACGTCTAGAAATATGTAACCTTTACACACAGATTTAATCAGTGACCACGGAGGGATTTTAAGACAACGTGATGCAATCATGGAGGCTGATAGTTTCACAGCTCGACTGAATCAGCAGCAGCTCCAGCTTCCAGTCAGACGATGGTTTTTAACAGATACAACTAAGAAAAAGATCAAAATAACGGAAACAGTGACTGAGCTTAAACGTCCTCCCATCGCTTCACCAAAACAGATGACTCACGTTGAAAATGACTTCAGTTAAAGACCAAACTTGCTCTTAGGAAGCCTACAGCGGTCGTTAAAGGCTCAACCGACTCCTCTCCAGTGTGCTGAGATCATTGATGCTGCAGATTGATTGAGTCATTTGAACTAAAAATGGAAATGTTCCTGTTTGGGCAGAGCTGTAGAACAATCATTCATCTGAAGCTGCCCAGCAGCAGTTAATGCAACACTGGAGCTGATGATTATGCTGCAGATGCACTCAGAATAATTCATGAAAACAAAGCGTGGACTCGACTTTTTTCACCTGCAGACCATCAGCGCTGCTCTCACCTGGCAGCCACTCAGCAACAACAAGAACAATATCATTCACTATTCTTTAGGGGCTTTCATAACTTTCCCACTGAAATAAAACTTTAAAAGCATCAACGGTTGTTTAATACTCTTCTAAAAACCCCTCTGCTTCCAAATCCAAATGATAGGACACGTTCCAAGTGGGTGAAGTGTGATCATGTTGTACTCACCGGCCGGGTCACTGACACGCAAGTCTTTAATTCAAGTCAATTCAACCGCCTCAGATTGTTCTCATTATCTTTCTGATGATCTCTGTGCTCTCAGTCAGACGTCATCCAAACTGCCAGGCGCAACAGATCTGAGCAGGACTTCAGCTGAATATATAGTGAGATAAGAGCAGCCCTTTGCTCGCCCTCACACTCCTCCCTCCTGGGCTGACCACTGGGAGTGGGTGGGTCCTTCATGTCTGTGGGTGTGTGTGTGGGCAAGAGGTTAAATAAAGTCTTTTTTTCTTTTTTTCTGTGTTTATCTGCCCTGCTGGATGACCGGTGCCTGGCTTGTAATGTGAAAATGGGCCCAGACTCGTATTGTTTGAACACCTCCCGTAGACGGAGTGAATTAGCAAACAGAAGATAAACCGAAGCGCCTGTTATCTGTGCGTTCACAACCAATATCGGTTTTCTATCAAATAAACTCCTATTAGATGTGAGTAAAGTGTTGTTTATGTATCACAAATTTAACCAACAGGGATTTATTCCTACAAGGTTGGATAGAAACTAACACAAAGTCTGTAAAGTTATGAAAAATCTGACGGCCAGCTGTTAATAATACATAATAATCTGACATATTCTCATTTAAAAAGTGCTTTTGTGTTGCCAAAGACTCTCACATACTCATGTTTTTGTACTCTGTGCTCCTTCAGAACAAATAATAAGAAATAAAATGCTGACATTTACAGCAAAAAGGTGAAATCTGTGCTGATGAACACACCAGATGTTGGACATTTAAGTTGATTTTACATTCCTGTTACCAAAATATTTTGTTTGTTCCTGCAGGTTTTTTATTCATTTCACTAAAAACTGCCTTTTATACACGTCCCCATGATTAAGAAGTAAATGTTTAAGTCCGTAGATAAGTTCTGGTGATACTGTTAGACACACAGTGGTTAAAACTTTCACATTAACTTCCATCCAAGAATAACACAGACGTGAGGAAACTGTCTGTGGGCGGGTTACCTGCTTCAAGAAAGCAACCTCAGGAAGAACCAAACAATGGACAGCGAGCCGTCAGTCGGCTTCTTTCACTATAAAGACTCTTCAGACTGACGTGATTAAAGCGAGTAATTAGTGTCGCTGATTGAATCAGCAGATTTTTTTTTCTCCTAACTGGTCACGGAGCTGTTTGTGGGATTCATCTCTGGTTGAAAGTTTATCGAAATACAGGTTAAACCAACAACATACTAAACGTACTATTAAAGTAAACAGAAGAAGAAAATCAGTTGTGAGAGTCACAGCAGTCTGAACAGCGACGTGTTTACTGGTTTAATTCCTGCAGAGATGAGTCTGTTCAGCTCAGTAAAAAGTGGAAAATATAGTCAGTAACTAAACTGAACCACATATTATGTGTTATGTGTGATATGTGATGTAGTTTCCACCTCATGGTCGGCAGGAATTTACAGAGAAAAGAAACCAACAATGAAGTTTTTGGTTTTTGTTGATGGCAAAAAAATCCAGGACTGAATGTTAAAGCACTGTAAAGTAAAACTTGCTGGTTTAATTCAAAATATAAGTAAATGAACTGCCTTAAACTGTCACTTTAGGTTAAAAAAGGCAGCAAATGTTATCTGGATTTAATGTCACACGCGTTCAGATCTGTTGATTTATTGAAGACAAGCAGCTACAGATCTACTTCAGCATAAATCAAACAGTCTGTCTTGTAAACCTTTGTTCTCTTTATTTGATTTAAATTGGTTGATCTGTTCTTATTAGTAGTTCTCTGACACTTAACAGAATTTTTTAAAGCTTTACTTGTTGCATAAAGTTGGTTGCCTCAGTTTATTGTCTCAGTATAACAATGAACTTTAGTTTTCTCTCTTTCTTCTCTTACACAGTTTTGCTGCTGCTGCGTTCTGTGATTGAAGCTGAATCCAGTGTAACCCTTATAAAGGTTATCTGCGTTTACATTATTATGGAAGAAACTAAGATTACCCTGTGGAAGTTTGTTGTTTTTCTTAAAACTACAAAGAAGGAATCTGTGAAGCTTCTTAACCCTAAAACAAGGATTTCTGTGACACCTGTTCATATCCAAACTGTTCCTCTTCAGATCAATGAGCTGAACTCATCGTTCCAAGTTCATGTTAGAACGTTTACATGATCTGAAGACATCTGACGATAAAAACTAGAAATTTATGAGTTGAATTAACTTGAAAATCAAACATGTTTATTTACATCAAGTTAATTTATAAAAGGTGACGCTGATTCCACTAAACTTCTGTGATGTTTCACAGCAAATGTTTGTTTTGTGGTGTTTTGTTTTTCAACTTATTTCATCTTTTTGAGCTCAGCTGACTGTTGTCATGATGTTGAGAATTGAACCTCATAGCTCAACAGAACAAACGTAATACAACTAAATTAAACCCAACAAAAAAAACTTAAAAAATCCACAAGGTACCAGTATGAGTAGTGTAAGTGTAAAAGACAACCTAAAAGACTGAATGTGAACATATATGTCTGTCACGTGTCTTGAGGAGTTTGGATGATAAATTATGTGAATGTATGAGAAGATGATGTAAAGACTCTAAATGTGACACGAACAAAACAGAGGATGACTAAAGCCTGAATGAGTGAATAAAGGAGAATAAATGGGGCTGAAACTCCCTGAATAAGACAGTGTGTGTGTGCGTGTGTGTGTGTGTGTGTGTGTGTGTGTAACTGTGTGTGTGTGTGTGTAGCTGTGTGGGTGTGTCTCTGAGTGCATTACATGCTGGACTGAATGGCGTCTTTGTCGGCGCTGGCGTGCCGATGTGGCCGTTCACTTCTTTATGTTCCTCTGATGCACTCAGCCACAGCTCAGGTTGCATCATCACAACACGTCTCAGAACCATCAGACTGCACTCTCACTTCCTGTTTACAAAAAGCTCAACAACACAAGATGTGAGACGTCCTCACGTCTGTCAGAGGGCTCTTCTTATCCAGTCCCATCTGAGGGGATTACTGCTCTGGCCCTTTAAATCCACCGGCAGCATCCATCTGTCTGCTCCACCGTCTGCCTTCACCTCAGTATCTGGACACAGTTTGGGGTAAATCAGGTCACACGAGGACGGACTCACCATGAGAGCAGCAGCAGCTCGTCCGTGTCCTGGAGGCAGCATCGGCCATCCCTCCCTCAGTGCTGCCTCCTCGTTCACCATCACTCTGTTTTCCTTCTCACTGCCGTCCACTCTGCTGCTCGCTGGCTTCTTCCTGTTTCCCTTTGCAAAGCATGATGGGAGCAGCAGCCCCCGTCTCGTTCCTGTCTGCAGACTGGAGCTTTGTGAAGGGGGGGAGGGGAGGGGAGAGAGGCGATGAGGGGAGGGAGGGAGGAGGGAGGAGGGAGGAGGGACTGGTGGCTGTGGAGGATGATCACCATGGCGACCAAACTCCTGCTGGAGACGGTGTTCGTACAAATGATGACACAAAAACAAACAAACTGCAATTTTACACAATTTTCACTTTTCATGACACAGATTTTCTTTTTCCAGTATGTTTGAAATTTACAAAAAAAAAAGAAAATATACAAAAACCTGTAACTCTGAATAACCAGAAAATTTTCGTAAAAGAATAAAAGCATTTTAAACCTACAAAGACTGAGAAAATGATGCAAGTGCATTATAATTTCACAGACATTTCCTTTTTTATTTAAGAAATAAAACAAGTAAATTGAAGTTTGATACTGCAGTTATATTTCTAAAATTAGATGTTATCTGTCCAGATTAATAGAAAAAAGCATTGGTCCTATAAATTTGTATATATTAGTTTTTTTAAATAAGAGATTAATTAGATAATTAAAGAAGGCTTCATAACAAAAACATTAAATGAATATAACAGTAATCTGAAAATACTGTTTGTATTGTTATATTTCTCATTTTTTATTAGTATTATATATTTTACATAAGTTAATTTTGGAACATCTACGTATTAACCATAGTTCTTGCATTTTAATTATGAAAAACTGCTCTATTTCTATGAGACGGCTGTTTTTCCTTTATTTTTTGGTGACAGCTGCCAGAACATTACAGTTTTTTCCACCTATTTTTATGATGTGATTTTATCTCAGTTTTCAGATGAACGTCCACCGCTTCATGCTGTACATTCATTAATAATAATAGCAGACAAAACTAAAACTCTGTTCTTATGTTCAGTTCATGAACATTTCCATTTGCCTGAAAACTCCTACTGCGCACAGGAATCAATGCTTTTCAGAGCATCACTGATGAATTTTAATATATGTGTGGTTAATGCTGCACATCTATTGTGAGTTGATATAAAACACTTCAGCATTTATTCATCTTACATGAAGATGCCATTAAAGGCGTTTTGTGTCAACACAAACACACTGGAAGAGACGATTCCTACTAAATGTATTTATTTATGTTAAATGTGAGCAAGACAGTCAACGCTTAACACACAATATCATGTTAAAGTAGTTTGTCCCAGCTGTGTGCGTTCTATGCTGAAGTGTGTGATTGTGGATGCAGAGCTGGTGTGTTCGTCCCTCAGGTGTGTCTGATCTGCTCTGATTGAGGGAAAACCAATAAATAGGAAGCAGGAAGCTTTTGTTCTCCACATTCTGGGTTTGGGTTTGGGACAGAATGAGTCAGAATCCTGGGTTCTTTGTTCTTGATGGGTCTGGACTTTACTTCTGTTGGGTTTAGTTCTGATGTTGGGGGCAACAGATCCTTTGGGCTTTAGTGGGCTGGTCTGAAATGAAATGAAAAATACTTTATTTATCCTAGAAGGGAAATTCAACTGAGTCACTTGTTTCTGTGAACCTCAGCACATCAGCCTTCTGCTGTTGATGTGGTTGTTTTATTTTGTTAGGAATGAATGAACAGATCTGCTGTTATTACTTTTGGTCACATTGGACCTCTTTAGAGTAACTCTGGAGGTCCTAACAGTGAACACACACACACACGTCAGGTCTACTGGATTGGGAACATTTTTAATGCTTGTTATCAGATTTCAACAAAGACTTCTACTAGCATCAAGTGTTGTTGGCATCTTTCAGGCTTTTCATGGAGCTTGTGTGGAGCTGCTGTTCCATACATCCACTCCCATGTTTTTGTTCAGTGGTGTATTTCCCCTCTATAGTGTCTCCTTCAATGTCAAACTTTGACAAAATGTAAAAAATGCTGAGTCTCACTGACTCATAATAAAATACACTTAAAATGTCACATTACACATGATAAATGTAGATAATGTGGAGTGAAAATGCACTGATTCAGACATGGTTACCACTAATGAATGTCATGTTTTGGCTGAGAAGTCCCTCAAAGCTCAACTGTTTGGGTAAAAATGAAACAGAAGTGTAGTTTACAAAACCTGTTTGGATTTGTCTCTTGTGCAAAAAATACATTCATGGCTTGGATAACGAGAAACGTCCACATCCTGGTGTCTGTTTTGAGTCCCTATATTCAATACGACATTTATGTCCAGATCAAACAGCTGTTATACTGGTTTCCAGAGCCAACTGGTTCGACACGACCTCATGGTGTTCAGTGTACATTCAGAGATTCCTGTCATCGGGTTTGTGTTTTTACAAACCTGAGAGGAGTTTCTGGTGATGCTGTCCATTACGGGTGGAGCTGTCTGTAGCTGGAGCTCCTAAAGAAAACACAGTTGGCTTCACGCGCTGTGAAAACCTGGGAGTGCATCTTGTCTCCCCGTCCCACCAAGTGTTGATAACCTCATGACACGACACCACTTAACCTCCTGTTCACCTCCAACATTGTCTCAGGAATCACGAGACATGAAAGTTGATTGAAGGGGCTCATCTTCTACTGATTAACTCCTTGAGTTGAGAATTAACCTGCCGAGAATGCAAACGTTTAAGGATGATTAGCTGGAACGTGAAACAAACAATCCGGCTGTTTCACGCTTTAATCACTGAGACTTGATTTTAAGTATTTTAATAAGCTTGTGTATAAAAAAGCTTCCTGATGGTTCAGCAGAACAAACCCAGGCCTCGTTACACCAGGTGTGACTTCAGTGATGAGTGAGCAGGAGTTTGTCTGCATGAACACTGATGCAAAGAGAACCACTGATGCTTTAGTTAAAAAGTTACCACTGTTTGCTGATCGAGCACGAGTTCATCATCTGATGACCAAATACGTGGTTGTTTATGTTCACAGGCAAGAGGAGATCTCAGGAGGGTTTCCCTGATTTATGTCTAATTTTGTGCTCTTGCTAAAAGCAGACAAAACAAAAACGCAATTTTTATACATTTACCAACAAATAAACATCCAGTATTTACATCCCAGAAATTCATAAGTACAAATCCATAGAATGTGCTGAGTATGTATGTAAGATATGCTTCTTTCTTCCTTTCATTCCTCATTCTTCTTATTCGTCCTTCCCTCTGCCTGTTTATATTTAAGTGACTTCCAACCAGGACTCTGCAGCACTGATGGACATCAGAGGGATTAAAATGTTTAAAAGTGATTTAAATGCACAGGCACACGACCATGAAGCTGTGTGGCACGTTATTGATGCTACTTCGAGGCTGTTTGTGTGCAGATAAACATTTTCAAGTGAGAAAAAAGGAACAGCGGAGCATAGAGACGATAACATCAGCAACAAAAAACATGATGCAACAGAAATAGTGACGAACACAAGGGCAGTTTAGGTTGTGTTTAGCCCAAACACTAACAGAACGTACTGTAGACCAGGATGCACCCAGCAGGACAGCACGAGTGTCATGAACAATATTAGCAGCGGCATACTGGAGTTTTACAAGTTGAACGGTAACCTGACAGAAAACAAACTGAACGTTGTCAGCATGAGTGTAATTTGAGGGTTACGATGCAAACAAGCTTTAAGTTCAGGGGTGAATGTGAACATTTGTAGCACCAGTCTTTCCCTGACAGCCTGCTGTGTGTAGCCATGTTACACTGAGGTGCCTTTCTTTATTTTCAGAATGAAAACAAATCCATAAAGCCATGTTTCAATGCCTGCAAGAGCATGTAAAGTTTTATAATGCAGTTCACAGGTGTTGCTATGTGAACTCACACACATGGTTAATTAGCAATCAGCAATTAGCTGATGAAGGAACACCTGAAGAAAACCCATGCAGACACATGGACTACATGCAGACTCCACACCAAGAGGCCATCAGCAGGTCCAAACCCTAAAACCTTCCTGCTGTGAGGCAACAGTGCACCAACGTACCACCCTTTAAATGACATCATTCTCCAGCTGTAACATAAGAAAATGTGACAAACACCCACTTTGTCTCAGAAGCCGCAGCACTGGAGGAGTCCAGCAGCGTCTTCATTTGCTGGTGTTGCAGCTACATCTAGTGGTAGAACAGAGATAAGCAGATGGGATGTCACAGATCGTATCAGAGCATCTCATGCTGCTTTCTCCACCTTTAATTCTACACCTACGCTTATCAATTCTTTATACTTTCAGAATAAAAGTGGCATTTTTCACTGCACCTCTATGGGATCGATGAATAGCTGTAACCTATAACCCACATAAAACACCCACCCGTGTCCTGTCCTCCATGTGGTTGGTGTAAACACCCACATGTGTCAGCTTCAGTGATAAGTTTAGTCTGGTTGGGCTTCGTCATGTCCTGATCCTCACCTGGCTCAAGGTAGCGCTGTGTGGGATCCTCTAATCCACTGGTCTGGAGGCAGCTTTAGAGAGTTCAATATGAGATTGATCTTTAGCGCAGGTGGGACAGTAAATTAGACATTCATATGACAAACCAGCCAGTGGGTCCATCAAGCGCCACTGCTTTGTTTTTGGTTTTTTTGGCCCCAGGGAACGTTGGACAGAAGAACTTGTGACATGAAAAAACTCTGAAGTTTTTGCTTTATTGAATGTATAATCATTTATTTCTTGATGTTACGAGACAAGCCAGTGGTTTGGCTAACGAGCAGCCCATTCTGTGTTAAAGAGCCGCTCAGACGCCTCCTAAAGCTCTTCTATGGGAACCATGTGGACCCGAATCCCGCTCAGTGAGGGAGACGCTCCTGAGTGTGGCCGGTTCCTGGGTTCTGCTTTGAAGTCCAGGCTGACCTCTTACCTCTGTGTGGATGGAGATAAGTGATAAATCCCCTGGAAGGCTGTTTTCAAAAAGAAAACCACATTTTAAATCCTCAAGCAAATTGTACTTTGAGTGGACGTACCGGTTGAAGAAGCAGAACCGGCTGGAGAAACGAAAACATCTCTTGCTGCAACTTACTGGTTTCTTTGGGCCCATAGAAGGACAAAGTACTGGATCTGTGTCTCATGGGGTTAAAAATAATTTTGGTTTCCTGTGTTAGCTTCAGAATAATCTCGGCGCTGAGATGCTTTTAGAACACCCAGGTCCGGTTCTGGCAGCGCACCGCTGAGAGCGAAGCCCGGAGATCTTCAGGCTTTGGACGGGATCTAATCCCAGAGAGGCTGTGCTGGAGTCGGGGAGTTTTGAGAAGGCTCGCAGAATAATGAATTCCTCCTTCTGGATTTTCTGTGGCTGGTTGATGGCCAGCAGACTCGGGGTCGGTGCCAATCAAGCCAGCAAATCAGCTCAAAGACTGTAGTTCAGCGGCGGAGGGAATGATTGGGGATCACATTGTGCCGTTACCGAACCGGCTTCCGGACGAGAGGCTTTGTGTATGATTGCCGCCTGCCACCGCCAACAATAATAAACGCTTGTTAAAAATGTTTCAGGCCCACACAGAATAATATTAGTCTGTGCCTGATGCTCGTGTTGTCTCACTGGAGACGGCAGCAGCACACAGCTCATGTCTTCAGCACTGAGATAAAAGTTCCTCCTGCCTGAAACGAGGAAAATGTGTTCGCTTAAAAAAAAAAAAAAAATCAGCTGATGAGCTGCAACTGTTCACCATCTTTGACAGATGTTGGTCAGCGGTTCTTAAAATAGAGGCTGGGCCCCTCCAGGGGGTCACAGATTGGATTTTGGGGATGATGATGATGTGATAAGTAGGACAGAAAACTGTTGACATGAACATTTGCTTTATGCAGTAATGTTTAGGAGCTGAATGTTCTAATCAGACACGATGAATCTGAAGAACTCTGGTGATGGTTTGAGCCTTTTTGAAGCACCACAGCTGTAGTTTGGATAACTTTGGTTTGACAAACCTTGTAGTAATATTTTTTATTCAAACACTTTTCCAAAATAAAAAAAAGGAACCTTCAGACCACATTTATTCATTTATGACTCATTACTAGAATTATTTCGTACAAACCTTTAATTAATCCACATTTTTCTTTGACCAAAGCTGATCTAAACAATAGAAACATGGCCTCAGGCTTCATGAGGTCAAACCGTGTCATAGTTTGTTGACGGCTTGTTGCAGGTTGGAATCTAAAACCTCTGAAATCTCTACGATGGCCCTGAAGTGTTCATTCAAACGCAATCATTTGTGTGTCACATAGAGGACTTGAGCTTGAAGGTGGTGCAGTAAAATGAAAGGAAGCAGGAGGAGTTAACTGTTGAGAGGTGATATCAAATGAAACCAAGATGCAGATGTGTGGTGACCCAGAGCAGGCGGCTGAGTGGATCACAGTTGAGCACTTAAACTTATTTTGTCTAAAAACAGCAAGACGGATAAACTCAACATGTGACCTGAGCATCAAACACTGAAGGATGCTTTTCTCTCTGAATCAAATGACTCCACAGTTCAATGTGAACGACTGCTTTTGGCCACTTTTTGCTCGATGCTTTGGATTTTTGATGCTCCTTATCCAACAAAAAATTATCCACATGATCCTGAGCTGCTGATGGAGACTAAAGCAGATCCCAAAGAAGCGTGAATAACGGGTTTTCCTTCATAATGTGGCCAAAAGTAAAGCTGCAGCTTTTCTGACCTCTGATGACCCCTCAGGTCATGTGGGTGGTTCTAGTTTCATCATCAGACAGAAATGCTGAACTTTAAAATCCCAGAGGCTGAAATGCAATGATGACAAATATTAAGGGGCATGAAACCAAAACTAATAACTTGTACTGATGTATGCACATAAAAAAAGCCGTTTGGGTCAGTCAGACGTCATGGTTCAAGAAATAGATGTGAAGTCTTAAAGAAGCTTTGACCAGGATGTTCTGTGGTAGGAACCGTTCTGCCAACATCCAAACCACCAGATGTACCAATAACAGAGTGCAAGGGCTCTGGATGCCGACAGAGGCTGATCACACACGATAGGAGGTGAGAATCAAAGCTTGTGGTGACGCATGAGGGGCAATATGAAGACCTCGAGACCAGCTCGAGTTGTTGTAGGCTTCTCTCTCTGTGCATGTGGAACAGAGCATCAACTCTGCAAGATCAGATCACGACCCACCGCAAAGACGAACTCGTGGATTAATTGAATCGGTTAAAAGGTCACACGGATCCAGCAGTGGTTCAGTGTGGGTTTTCAGCTGCTTCCTTCCGGCTGCAGGTTCAGTTGTTCAGTGTCAAACCAAGAAGAGCCATTTCAGCCACAGTCGGTGGAACCTGAACTACTTCTGGTGTTTCCATGAGTTGCTGCTGTTATTAGAAAACCTACCTTTAAACTTCTTAAATCAAGGTGTCTAAATACGATTAAATCCAGTGGGACTTTCTTCATGCACAGCAGCTTTATCTAGATTTAAGACTGCAAGAAATGGTGCTCAAGCATGTCACATTTCACAATCAATAATCAGCAGACCAGGTTTTTTTTTTTCTCATATTCCTGAAACTTTTACTTTTTCAGATACACATGACGACGTGTCTGTCCAGAGGTCGTATACGTCCGTACTGTCAGTGCTTTGGAACTTTTACAAAATCTCCCGATCCTCTTAATTTACAAAAAGTGTTTTACTACAAACACGACTGTCACCTCTTGCAGGATAATGATGATCGTGTCCATAAAACTGAATTAACACTGAAGCTTCCACGCTGATGTCAAGCTTCACTGTTGGTCGTGATCAGAGATGCGACAGGTTTGGAAACAGAAGTCCAACAATGTTTTATGTGCAACAGAACAGTTGTTATGATGAAACTGAATTCATTTCTAACATCCACATCTTCAGTCTTTGGTGTTTTCTTCACAACTATTACAAAACTGAAAAAGGAAACGAAGGATGAGACTAAAAACTTTCGACATTGCGTTCCGTTATCTTTGTGCCATCTCTTGTTGTAGGTAGTTTATGCTGCTAAAAGGCAAGTAAACACTCTGCTGTACAAAAAAAAGAAACTTAAATCAAATATAACATCTGTATGACCGTTAGCTCTGTTAAAGTTAAACTGTGATGGAATGTCATGTGAGAGGTGAGAAAGCAGAAGGCGTCTCGCAGCTCACATCGGTCTGACTTGTAGATTTATTCTGGAGATGTGCAGACCTGATGTTTCCATCTTCTGACCCAGATGTCAGGCAAATAGTTCTTTGGGTTGTAGACCTGGTGGCGTGTATGCAGTCCATGGATGCAAGTATTCCATCATGATTCCTTCAGTTCTGCACCAGGACGCTTCGTTTTGCTCATGAGTCAGATCAACATGATGCTGGTTCAGACTGAACATCCAGGTACGGTAGCATCCTTACATGTAGACCTGGTCAGAAGTCAGAGGCCATTAAGTCAAACGTCCGCCACATCACATGACGGTGCTACAGTTTAATTGTAAAGTCATCCACTTAGTGGTCAAAGGGAGTCCTGGGACTCCTGCTCGTGGCCCAGTATCGTCCTGCCGTTGTCGCTGTAGCTCCTGTTCGGCAGGAAAGACAATCTGAAAGAGACACACAGAGACTTCTTCATAAACTTCAGTAAAGCCTGAAAGCAAACAAGGTTAAATGTGCATTTATGCTGAAACAAAATGATTTGTCATGCATGTATTTTTTTTTTGTTTTCAATGCAACAGAGACAGAAAATGGAAACGATGAATTAGGTTTGGACAAGTCTTCATGATTTTATTTTAAAACGCACATTGTGGGGATTTGTTGCATCTCCACAGTTAGGACCTCCTATACACTGTGTAACCACCCCTAACCAGATATGTCACTGACGTCTTCAGAGACTGGCAGCAGAATAAAAGCCTGGAAATAAATGCCAATGAAAGAAACGATAACATAAATATTGCAAGAAATAATCAAATAAAAACCATTTGGATTTAAAAGTTAAGGTCAGAGCAAACAAAGCTGGATATCGTAGCTCTGCATGGAGCAGAGAGGAGCTCCTGCAGCAGTCAGTGGGAACAGACGAGGAGTGAATCATGGGAAATGAGAGGAGAGCGACTGGGAACCGCCGTCGACATTCTTCTCAAAGTAGGCAACAGCGACGAAGGGAGATGGCAAAAGGAGAATTTCACCATTTGTTTTTGCAGTGACAGTTTATTTAAGGACCAAATTAAATTTTAAATAAAAAGATGCCTCACATAGCAAAAAACAAAAGAAGTAACTCGGTGTTCTTGTGGTGTGTTTATAACCAGCTGGAGGGAGCTCAAGAAAACAGGAGGAAAACCGATTTGTTTGTGTGTTTATTTGTTCAAACTGGACAGTTGAGCTGCAGACGTGGGTACCAGAACCGTCGGTTACACAAGAGAGAGGCTGCAAGTCAGGCGTTTACTGGAGCTTTTCTATAGAATATACACAATGGCAGCTAGTTTAGCACACACACATGCTGATATACAGAAAGGTCACGATTAATAAACTCTACGGTCTAAACGGGTCGATATAAAGAGCTGAATCAGTCTGTTCTGGCTGTCAGTGGCTGGACTTTGGCTGGAAAAATTCAGACCATCGGAATAAAAAAAACAAGATATAGTTATGTATGAATTCAACGTAGAACAATTGTAAAGTTACTCAAAGGTTCACAAATGTCAAATCCACCACTGACCTTCTTTAACTTTCTTTTCTGGAATTTTGGACCTTTTCCAGATGTGAAGCTCTTCCAGCTTTAGTTTGAACCGATCCTGAGGTAACTGCAAACACATGGCTTACTGTTACGGATATAAAGCCAACGTGTTCACAAATTAATAAAATCTAATTATGCTGTCCTCCAACTACAGATGAAGGCTAGAACAGATTTCAACTCTTGTCATGGCAAATAATTTTAATTTTGTAAACTGATGCTGTCCAGGAGGAAGAGCCGTCCAGGGGGGCTCCTTAAGAGCTGAATAAAACACATAAAAGCCCAAATGGACTTATGAATAATCTCACTGAGCTCAAGCTCTCTTATACAAATGATCAGAACAATGAGAAGCATTCACTTAAAAACAACCATCACAAACACACAGAGTCATTAAAACAGTCACAAATAATATTAGAAAATAAGCTGCTGGTGCTTTAAGGTCTCTGGGAGGAATGAAGGTCTGCAAGTTCACAGTACTGGAAACCAGTTCAGAGTTGATCTCGTGTCAGGGTTATTAGCTCTGAACTCAACTAAGGTTATTAAACGTCTCTGCAGATGATAGGAAGTGTTTGAAATGAAGTATGATGATGCCAGTGGTGACCGTCCAACCTTTACCAAGCAGCTACGACATTAAACCACTGACAGAAGAAGTGAACAACATTGATCATCTGGGTCACAATGGCACAATAACCGATCACACAACAAACACATGCATGGACAAGCCTGTTCCATGCAACCTTTAGGATCCCAAAGACCTGCTGCCAACATCAACAGGACACCACAAGAGGTCCCCAACACCTGGACAGGCCACAGGTGGTTTAGTCTGACTCCCCAAATAAAGACTTCAGGTATAAACTGGTCATTTCTGATCATTTCCCACAGCATCCTCCTCCTGTTCTGCTATCTGCATGTTATAACTTTTTCAGAACAGCCTCTAAGTGAGCGTCCTATCACACTAAAAATGGCATGTTTCCAAGGATTTAGATGATGTAATAATAACCATCTAATAATAGGAAAATATAACAGACAAGTCATGAAATCAGAATTTAAAAGACCAGATAAAAACACAACATGGTGTGTTAAGAGAAAACAGGAAAGGTTCTCTGACAAACTCATGTTTTAAGAAGGGACGGATATCACGGACTCCCTGGAACTTCATTCCTGGCTGCAAAAAAATCCCAAATGACCTCTGCCCGAGAATCTTAAAGTACATGCTGGTGCATAAGGGCCTAAAAAGTCAGAGATAAAACCAGGAAAGCGGCCATGAAGGGCTTTAAAAGTGATCAGTCATACCCTGAAGCATACTGGGAGAAAGTTCAATGAGGCTAAAACAAGAGAAATGTTCTTAGTTCTTGTCAAACAAGATATGTTTAGGATAAGGCAGCCATGTTTAGATCTTTTGGGGAATTAGTCATCATTACATCCAGTTCCTCCATCCCCATTTTGCAGGGGCACCATCACTGCATACTGGGCTGGGTACTGCCAAAGACAGCAGAATGATCATGAGGTGTCATCAGACCATTCTTCAGCACTGATACAGCGCTGTGAGGATAGTTCTGGCTACGTGAGGACCTACAGAGCACTAGGGAGGTGGTTCTAATGTTGTCGGTGTAAGTTCCAGTGGTGAGTGTGATGGTCGCAGGCAGCATCCAGTGGTTTCAGGGTGGTAGCAACATGTTACTGACGGTGAGGAGGGCTGTATGATGATGTTTTATGACCATAAAAGTGTCTCACAGACCTACAGTACTGATGATTAGTAGCAGAGATATGACATTTAGTGCAAAGTAGGTTAACAAATCCCCAAAATATGGCGATTTAAATTCCACTTTTACCACTTTTGACACGACAGTTTTAAAAAGATTGCCGTTAGTCAGACAGTAAATTAGCACTCAGCCCGAGCATGACTCAAAAACCCAAAATCATCCACTTGAAGAGACAAAAACTCCCATTTTTCCATTTTTCTTCTGTGTGAACACTGAAGAACTGGTGACTCGCCACCGGGCATCCACATGCTCAGCTCGATCTTATCACACTGTTCACTACAATGACCGAACACACACACACACCGAGTCCCAAGTGGAGGCATGTCCCGGGTGAGGAGGCGACGGAGGAAAGATAAACAGAAATGTTCTGTAACTTCTGCTCCTCTGTTCTGTGTGTTTTCTGTACAGCCGGATTGTTTACTATCCAAACACAGCTCGGTCCCCGTCCGTCTGTCTGTCGCACAGTCGGGATGAGATTTCTAACCGCCGGCAGCCGGAGGGAAGAATCAGTATCAGTGTTGGACAAAACCACCCTGAAGCACCGAGGAGGAAATTTAAGGAAGTAGGAATCACAAATAAACACGGAACGACGGCGTGGGGTAAAGAAGTAACGCATAAAAAACATCTAAACAGTTCTCCTACACATGAAATATAAATGAAGCTGCAAGGTGGCTCGGTGGTTAGCACCGTTGCCTCGCAGCTAGAAGGTCGCCGGTTCACGTCCCAGTGAGGACACGTGCGTTCTCTCCGGATTCTCCGGCTTCCTCCCACAGTCCAGAAACATGCTGAGGTTAATTGGTGATTGTAAATTGTCCGTAGGTGTGAATGTGAGTGTGCTTGGTTGTCTGTCTCTAAGTGTAGCCCTGTGATAGACTGGTTACCTGTCCAGGTGAACCTGCCTTCACCCTGAGTCAGCTGGGATAGACTCCAACCCCCATGACCCTGGTGAGGATGAAGGTGTAGAGATGATGGATGGATGAATATTTAATAAGTTTATTTATAGGGCATTATTGTACGTTTTTCTCTGGGGTTATTTTTAGACCATAAGGGTTTCAGATATTTCTTCTACAAATATTATCCCTGACTTGAAACTTGACTCGAGTGAGGATTAAGGTGTAGAGATGATGGATAAATGAGGCAAGATTCTAGTCCCAGTGCAGGAGGTGTGACGTTTGAGAAAAGTCTTAGGACACAAAGTTCGGTGCAGCAGCATAAGACCAGGGTCCGAGTCCTGTGTCCCAGCAGTGGTTTTGGTTTTCCAGAACTGTTCCTCTCACGTTGGGGCTGACTTTGCTTGACTTCCCTACTACAGCATGGCCACGAGCGTTCTCTAACTTAAACCAAGTGCTTTAAGTTGCCAAAACACAACTATGGAACCATTTAACATACTTGAGTTTTGGGGACTAAACCTTATAGAGGGAAGGAAGAAACGATGTAGAACGTATGTCAGCAGCAGAAAGTACTGGTTGTTTATTTTAACTGACGTGAGCGGGTGGATAAATGTATATTTTCAACATACAAGTTAAATAAACCCACGCGTCCATGTTCTGGTTTTAAGAACAACAACATGCAGCAGTACAGTAGGAGGGCTATTTATTATTGACTGATTTATTTAAAAGGGACAGAACACATTAATAAACAGAACTGCAAATAGGCCTCAGTTAAACAGAAGCAGTCACAGAAATAGGATATATAAATACAGAGCAGTAGGAAGGATCCTACGTAGTGTTCTGGGTTTGTACAGCACAACTCTCTACATTATGACACACGCCACTCCCTCCATTGTCTTCTTTTTTTTAGATGGTAATCCTTGATCTAAAGTTTTGTTTTAATCCAGAGCATCAGAAGCTCTTCATGGACACTCCTAGCTGCTGTAGCCTGGTCTGTTCCTGCCCTCCTCAGCTCTGGCACAACAAAACTACAAACTCAGTGCTGCAGATATAATACACCTGTGCTCACTGACACAAGTTAGAAAACCTCTCGTCACAATAAACAAAACTGAAGACACCTGCTGTTTCTAGCTTGCATGATTACATGAAACCGGTTCTAAAATAACACGTGATCTGTAGAATTATCTTGACCTTTTTTTTGTGTCTGCATCATGGCTCCATGTGGAAAATAAGAAACTAAAAAATGTGATCGTCAGACTTCACAAAGGTTGAAAAGAACACAGGAGGATCAGCGACCAATTAAAAGTCTGTGAAAATAGCTGCAGCTGGAGGTATAGATGGAGCCATGGTACCACTAATCAGAACCTCAGTGGCCGTCCTTCTAAAATGATTCTACAGACAGTTTGCTGCTCTCATAATCTAGCAACGGAAAAACAGTTGCCAGACTTGGCACTGGGGTTATTAGTGGTCATCAGTTTGTGTGACAGCTCACATAGTCTGCACAACATCAACGTCTACGGACAGCATTAAAGAACCCTAACTTGCTCTTAAGCACAAACCTGCAAGATGAAAAGATGCCTGATGGATACTGGGAGCTCATTCTTTGGTCAGATGAGATAAACTAGTTTGACTCAGGTATCGTGTTTGTAGGCCAAACAGTGAATGCATGGTCCTGACAGTGAAGCCCAGCGGTCGGAGTCATGAGGCTGCATTGGTGCAAAAAGGTCTGATGACATTTATAAATGGCACCATGGATGGCTATGGATATATCAAAACACTTGCTGACAAGATGACTAACAGTCTGCAGAAACTTGGCAGAAGAGTAATATTCCAGCGTGATAATGATCCAAAGCACGCTGCCAAAATCACAAGAGTTTATAAGAAAGGAAAAAACAAAACGAGAGCTATGACCTGGCATGTCGCATGTCGCCTGAGTCGAGTCCAATCGAACACACAGAGAGAGGAAGAGCAACACAACCCCTCCAGCAAAGAATAGGGTCTGGAGAATGGCAGAGCATCAGTAACTGTGCATCACACATGCTGAGGATAGCAAGCATGGAAAAATAAAGGATTTTAATCTCAGGACTGAAGAGTTGACTGACTTCACCTGCACTGTGTTCCTACTGTGGGCTCTGTATTTATTAAGTAGTAAATCTACTGTTCAGTTTTCAATTTTTCTGACATTGCAACGAGGCTGAGCTCCCGTCTGTTGTGTACTGTACACAGTCAAGCCTATAACAAAGCTCTGAACCTGGGAGTCATTTATGCTTAGATTTAGCATGATTAAATTAATCATCACATCTGGAGGCCCTTTTGGACGGAGCTTCATCCTGTAGCATAAGATTCACCTTTTAAATTCACATTTGATCAAAACGCTGAAACGTGGCCGACGGAGGAGGAAGGACGATGTTTATGCTTCTCATCACTACAAATTAGCGCTCACTGGGCTGGACCTACATATATGGTATGGGTCACAAGCAGGATATTAGCACGAGATGGAAGGCCGGAGCAAATGTTTTGTCTACGCATACTGAATCAGATGATGTATGACACTTAAATACATTCACATCAAATCTATTAGTCCACATGTCTCCCCTCTGATACGCAGCGCAGCAGCTTCTGACCTCCGGCCGTGTGGATTCAATTAGACAAGTTCAAATTAAAAAATTAAAACAGCTATTTTCCCGTCATAAGAGAAGATTGCTGGAGTTATGAAGACACCGCCGGGCCGACACTCCGTCCAGAGACGGTTAAGCAGCGTTCCTCCTGCATCTGTCTCGCTTTCTGCTTTTTCACTGACAAAAAGTTGAGATGGAAAAAAACCAAACTAGGATTTCTCCTGCTGCATAAGTGCATTTTGGTGATTTCCCCTCATTTTTTTGCTGTAGCAGCTGTCCGTCGTGATAAAAATCAACCCTCGTGGAGAGCAGCCTGGACAGAGGCAGCGCGAGGAGAAATCCCCGGCGGTATTTTACTAATTTGTCTCATGGGAAGCTTCAAATATGTGGAAAACGTCTGTTTGTATTCTGCTGCTATAAGCAGCGACTGCAGCTGACCTGGACTGCAGAGCTGATGTGTGCGGACAGCTTAAACTCTGCGTGTGCATGGATTTCATGACATGAAACTACATTTTTGGCACGATTTAGGGTTTGTCTTCATGAAAAAAAGTGCACTTTAAATACACCAGATGGCTAAAAAAAAAAAAAAAGCAGAGTCTTTGCACACACAAGAGATTGACAGAAGATGACACTTCTGTCTCATCGATAACAGTCTGACTCTGACTCTGCTGCTGCTGGTTTCACACTAAAAGCATTCATTTTGGTTGCTGGAGCAGCGACACTGAGCGGTTTCAGACCTCCAGCTGCTCCAGTACGATCGACTCTGCTGCCGGTTTGTGCACAGCTACTGGTGCAGCATGAAATCATATCATCTGTGAAATTATTTCCTTTATTAAAACAATGTGAGTTTGCTCGGTGGTGCCGTAAACACTGCTGCACCTCCGTCTGATAAAGCATCTGCTTCAGCACCAGACTGTGGCTTCTGTCTCCGAATCAATCAGAACCGAAATCCGGATTTGAGTTATAAATTTACAACCAAACAAATAAATTAGATTACTTTGAGGTAAAATGGTTTTGAGTTGATTTACATTTGATTGCCTGAAGACAAGCAGCAGAAAAACAAAATTAAACTATTCCATTTAATTAATTTAATCCAGAAACTCAAGATCTTTCAGTGAAAACAAACTCTGGAGCAGCAGCTCCCGTGAAGACGAGGTTAAAAACAGCCCCGTACAGGACATTTCATAGCTGCATCTGGTGTTTATGTGCTGCCAGCTTTGCTGTTATCCGTCAGTTAATTTGATCTACGGCCGAATTCCACTCCGACGGACTAAAACATCAAAAAGCTACCGTGAAAGAGGAGGGAATTTGGTCTCCTTGATCGCATTTTTTAAAGGGATTTTAGTTTTATTAGGGGGAAAGAGGGAGTTTTAACTGACAGCAGCCATTTCAGATTAGCTCTCTGAATTTCTGCTTTTATTTTTTTGTTCCCTCGGTTGTTTGTGTGTCGTCCAGAGTTTCCACTGCTTCAGGCTGTTGAATCGGATTTCTCTCCTTATTGTTTCCTGAGGTAGCTGCTGCTCCTGCTATGATGTGTTGATATAGGACAAAAAAAGCAAACAAAAATAGCTAATAGAGGAAACTTTATGACTATTTCCTGGTGCAATTGTGCATTTCAGGTTTTGTAATTCCATCAGCTGCTCTTTCCAGGACTGAGAATCCACATTTTGGTGATTCTCTGGTTACTATCAGGAGCCGTACTCCATCCAGCCGCTCATATTTCGCTGAGCGGATCAGCCAGCTGCAATAATTCCTCGTCTCCGTCTAATTCACAAAACAACACGACGGTCCTGAACAACAGACACCGAGTCGCCTGCACGAAAACATCATCTGATCCGTAACGTGACCTTCAGAGAGATGGCGCGATAACGGACAGGTTTGTGTTCCTTTAATTTTGCGCTAATTTCTTTTCGGGGACATTAAATAATCAAACGTCTGTCTTATCTCCTCACTTGCAGAGATGAAGCAGGAGGGGCTGATGGGAACAGAGGAGGAGACGGGTTTTCTCACAGGACCGCTGAGCAGCAGAGTGCCAGGAGGAGGTGGCAGCGCTCACCGCTAACGTCGTCCTTTAATTACCTTTAATCTGCACACACACTGTAGAATAACCCACAAACTGACACATGTTGAAATGACTGCAGAATAAATTAACTGTATAGACGTCTCTGTCCTTGGTCCCGTCCATACCTCCGTTTCAACCCAAACTCACAGAAACAGAACAAGTACCTGGAAAGCTTCAGCGCTTGAGGGAAACTCGGCGGCTAAACTGGCAGTGTGAGTTCATTCTGACAGCCTGGAATCTGGGCCAGTCGGGCCTTCAGTGTTTTCTAGTACAACCAAAATATTGGACGCCTCATCTGGGAGTCTGACGACGCAGCGACCCGAAATCCAAACATAACTGGAGGTGAAGGATGAAGTTCTGCTGCTTAACTCCACAATCAGTGTTTGTGATTAATCGGATGGAGTTTTTTAATAATTATTATTAGGGAACTGAGCAGAACTGCATTTGATCGTCTAAACAGAAGTGCAGCCTCTGTGCTCTGATACACAAGCTGCCACTCAGCTGTTATATATACGTCTGATTTTAACATGTTAAATTATGGATACGTGGACATTAGGCCACATTAATAATAAACTACCGGCTTTTAGAGACCCACATGTTAACCTGTTCTTTCCTCCACTGCTGTAAACAACGTCAGTTCCTCCCTCTGCTCTGAGATTTGTGTTGCCTCTGGTAGTAAATGCACCAGAAATCTGCTGCCTGCATCCAAAACCACCTTATTTCAAAGAAAGCAAGGACGGTAACTCTAACCCGAAGAGTCTTGTCTCTGCTCCTGAGGCCAAACTGAACAAAAACAGAGCGAAACACTGAAGATATGAGCTGGAGACAAACTTTCTCACACAAACAGTGATGGAGGAAGTTTCTACCTGATTGTCTGTCACATGTGAAGCTTATTAGTGACAAAAAAATGAAAGGAGCCCTGAGCCTCTAACATAAAATACATCCTGGAAACCTTAATTGGAGTCTCTGCCCTCCTTGAAAATAAAAACACTGATCAGATCGTGAGGTCAATGTGTACATTCACCACTAAGATTGTGCTTTTCAGGCTTGTTTTTGCCGTCTGACTCCAAAGACGCTGCTGAAAACAAACTTCGACCGTCTAAATCACAATTGACATATTTCATCGTCCACCCGCGCTGCTTTTCTGGGTTTGTAGGACAAAAAACATTTTCTGTGTTGCGTGTTTGTCCTTGTGGTGTTTTGCTGTGGATGGACAGAATCAACAGATCTTACATCAACCGAAGCCTTGAATACATTCATGTGTGTCATTTCCATCAGCAGGTGCTTTATGTTCACTTCCTTCCTCCAGCGGTTCTGCATGTCCGAGCTTTCAGTAACACGACACGGTGCTAAAACAACACTCAGAAATCAAAACAGAAAGACTAATCTGACGGAATGAGAACAAAAAACATGGAATCTTTGAGGGGAAAAGTGTTAAAATCATACTTTATATGGCCGCACGCTTCACCGGGATGAGATCAGTTTAACACTTAAAGCGGTTCGAGATACGACGCAATATTGGATTTCTTCTAACGGATGTGATATTAATTTTCCCTCCACATCTATCAGTGCGAGGTCCGTCTCTCATCGTATACCGACCGACTTTAAGAAGCAAAGAAAAAAAATCCCCTCCGTTCTCCAAACAGAGTTTTGTTTTGTTAGAGAAGAATGAAAATGATTTCACCCGACTGGGACCTGATCTGAAGTTAAAGCAGCTCACCTCCCGCTCGGAGATGGACGAGCTGATAACGAGACGCTGCTTCTATTTTAGTATATAAGGGCATTAAAGTGAAGGTTTATTGTCTTTGTTTTTCATTTGCATGCTTTTCCTTCCAGTAGGGTGATGTCCAACCCAACTGCACCTCCTGACTCGACAGTTAAAATGGTGTACTAGTAGTTGTACTTGTCAGTCTTTCCTGTTACTTCCTATCTCAGCAATTACAGAGCGGTTGCATTAATCATAACCTATATTTGCAGCAGAGACAAACTTTATATTTCCAAGACTTTATGCTGGCGTTTAGTTGATTCTCACCTACCTGCAGCCCTTGAATTCATTTTTGCAGATCCACATATAGTTTTTGAAGCAGCCCCTGCATTCTTGATCATGTTATCAACTGCTTACTTTCTAGATTACATTCATATAATAGTTATATGAACACAAACGGCTTTAAAGAAAAGAAATCATCTAGAAAACGCCCGTCACTTCCAACTATTTGTTCTTTTATTTTAAGACTTAAATCAAAGTATGTTGATGCATGTGTGCCTAGCTGTTGAGTCTAAAGCCATATCTACTCACTATATCCATCTATACTCAGGACAGAACCTCATTTCATCAAACAAACAGGTTCCCATGATGTCCCCAGTTGTATTTGGCTGCACCTGAAATGTTGGAACAAGCTCGGCCGGCTTTAAAACTGTCGATACGCGAGACAGAAAAAGCTTTGGCTATCTTTGGGTCAATCAAACGCACACACTGATCAGTCAGTGGAACTCGCATGTGAAAAACAAGCCTGTCCAGATACGATCTTCTGGCAGCGGCGGGTAGAAAGCTGTCCGCAGCCAGAATCCACCACTGAAAGCAGCAGAAGAACATCGACACTGATGGACTTTGGCAGATCTGACAGCAGAAGAGGAGGCGCTTGGCTTCAAGGTGCCCATCAGGATGATTTCTGATCGCAGGTCCAAATCGATCCAAGTCTCTGCAGATCAAACGGCTGTCAGCTGGGACTCGGTTTTGGGATTTTTCTCAATATTCAGTTGCTGGTGGGGGAAGTCCAGGTGATTATTCTCACCCAGAACTCACAGTCGAGGTGTTCACGGTGGTGAAACCG